>NW_015661991.1:228181-285527 GCF_001515625.1 Sinocyclocheilus rhinocerous | reverse complement strand
CTTAGGGTCATTGTCTTGTTGGAAGGTAAACCTTCGGCCCAGTCTGAGGTCCTGAGCACTCTGGAGAAGGTTTTCGTCCAGGATATCCCTGTACTTGTATATACAGAAAAAAGATGGTGTTGAAGAACCTCTTTTGTATAAACATGGCTTTGTTCTTGAATCCTTATATATTTTTGAATGCTCCATTCTTGAATGCTTATTAAAGAAGGATTTCACTCAAAAAAAACAACAACAAAATAAAATAATAACAATTTAGTTGAACATGATGTAGAAAAATAATACAAATAAACTAAAAAAGTATATATATATCATTATCATTTTATTATACACACACACACACACACACACACACACATATATATATATATATATATATATATAATGAACAAAATAAAATAAAATAAAATGAACAAAACAAAAAAAGAACAAATGACTCAAACTTAAAAAATGTAAATGAAAATGGAAAATATAACAATAAAAACTGATTCAAAATAATAATAAATACTATAATAGTCTCAATGGTATTAAAATAACACTGTCTGGAACACAAAAATAGTTATGTATATGTGCAAGCTGTTTTTTTTTTCTGTACAATAAACACTGATGTTAGTATTTGTAAAAGCCCCAGTGTTGTTGGGTTGCTTGAGTGAAATGCGAGAGATGCGTGTCATAGGGTCTCGACACCTTCAGCACCAGGTTTGACACCTCCGGCACCTCAGGGCTACGACATTTTCACAATAGATTGCTCTCTGTGGGCTTTGCCGGAGAGCTGTGAACGTCATTGAGTCGCTTCAGTCCCAAAGATGTTACATCCTCCATAAACCGAGCCCTATTCATAAACATGCCATCCCCTGACTGCGTCTGTCCCGCTGCAGTGCATTGTAAAAGCTGGCCTTCCTTTTGTACGTGCTGTAGGTGCATATGAGGAGCAGAGGGGTGAGAGGTGGGGGACAACACTTGTGCGGTCGTGTGCGGGGAAGGATGAGGGTGGAGTCATGTTTACCCCCTCTATTGTCTGTCAGCCAGGAAGGAAGAGCGTCCTGGACCACAAATGAGCGCAGGTCTAACTGGCCCCCAGTGCTGTGATCTCAGTAACTGAGCAGAGAGGACTGTGGGCTAGGCAGGGGCAATAGTGTAAGTCCCTCTGCTGCATTAAGGATATGGAAACCCCCCCGTTCTGCCCTATTTCTACAATCACCATCGCTGGAATAGCGCAGATTCCTATTGTATGCAAATAGCTAAAAGTAGAAGCTTCCTGACCATGACATTGAGATTGCGTGGCTGATTTGGCAAATCCTGAAATAGCAGGAGGAAAGGAAGGAATGTGGAAGTGTTTCTTATTTGTTTACTGAAAGCACTTTAGCACTGGATTAAGCAAAACCGTAAAAGTAGTGTGTGGAGGAGCGTTTGAACCTCTGTGATCTCCTAACTGACTCTCTCAGCTTATCACACCTCTGCCAGCTGCTCCACCTCTTTGGCACCAGAGTTTGACCCACACCAGCAGCTTTCTAAAGAACCCATTTGCAATTTGTACAGTTAGACTGGTTCCTGATAAGCAAACAAAGGACCAGTTCAAGCAGTTGGTTGTATCGTGACATCAGTATTTGAGATCATGGTTATTTATCTTTACCTATTTGCCTTTCTATTGAGTACCTCATCAATGGATTTTTTTTATTGGTCTTTTTATGACAGTTTATGTGGAGGATTATTTTAGGACTCAAATGGGGGACTTCACTATTTTCAACTAAAATCTTTACCTCACGTTTTAGTAATTCTTCCTGAAATCAAAGACGTTACTAACTGAAATTAAATGATAGTTCACAGAAAAATAATTTATTCATCCTCAAGTTGGTTCAAATCTGTATGAATTTCTTTTTTATGTTGATCATAGAAGACGATATTTTAAAGAATGTGGGTAACCAAACAGTTGCTGGTTCCCACTGACTTTCATAGTATGTGGCGGAAAAAATACTACGGAAGTCAGTAGGGACCAGAAACTGTTTGGTTACCCACATTCTTCAAAATATCTTCTCTTCTTCAAACCATACACTCAACATTTTCACTTAAATGACAGCTAATACAATTTGTAAAATGTTAAACTCACAATTCACAACCAGTTATTTTTCATGTAAGACAACCGAATCGTATCTTCATTGATGGTTTCTAAGAACTGTTTACTAACTGACAATTATGCAAATGTCCTAATTATGTTATCCTGGCATGTGCCCAAGCATCAGACTGTTCAGATTTTTTTGACTTTTCATTTGCATCAGCTGATTATATTTTCATTAATACTTTTTGAGAATTGCTTACTCTTGCTTTGAACAAACAGACCAATATTTTTAACAGTATCAATGGAATTCCGCCCGTTTAAACACAACTTCAGCTCAAAGTTTTGAAAGTGGCAATTGAAGGTAACTTTTATTTTATTATTTATTTTTTTATCATGCAGCTACACATTCCAGAGAGCTGACAACATGCTAGCTACTTTCTGCCTTAATAAACAAATGGTGCAACCAAATGACGTACAGTCAGTTACATAAACTAGTAGTTACTAAAACCCAATAGACTTATGAACGGCCCACAGTGTTTCCAGACTCTTTGGGAACTACTACAGCATGCCAAAGATAGTTTGCAACAGTAATGCTGTGTCAGTCAACAGCTACATTCAAATTCTTTAAAAAACTACCTGTTCTTATCATGTTGTATGTCAACTGTTTTGACACACCCTTTGTTAAATAAGGATGTTGAAAAACTAAAGGTTAAAAATGTAACTTTAACAAAAGAGCCAGACTTTCACTGTATACAGATACGGTTATGTTCCAAAAACAAGCTGGAAGAACTTTATCTGTTATCTGATTTATGAGTTGTCTCTAATCGAAATGAGAAAAAAAGTGTAATGGCACTAATGTTTTTTTTTTTGTTTTTTTTTCTCCATCAGGTACTGTCTGGATCATGAGAATTGAAAGGAAAGTAGAAGATTAAGAGGCAGAACAAATCATTACATTTTAATTAAATATTACAAGTTTCCTACACATGAATTTACTATATCAGACCTCAATATGCATTAAGAAATAAATATGCCCTAGTGAAAAATAAATATACTAAAATGTATTTGAAATACATATATTTCATGCTAAGTATAATACAAATACATTTACATATTTATGTACTTAATAAAATACCCTGCAAACTGGTATACTTAAAGTCTGCTAAACTGGAACAACTAATTTTGTACTTAATGCACTTTAATTGTGCGGAAGTAGTGCTGAAGTCCAACTAAAAATATACTGAAGTATACTTCATTGTGCTAAAGTGGAACTATTGCAAGTTTAGTTTATTATATATATGTGTGTGTGTGTGTGTGTGTGTGTGTGTGTGTGTGTGTGTGTGTTTTGACCCAGCGGTTGGGTTGTTTTGAGTCAAAACAACCCATCCGCTGGGTCAAAACAACCCAATAGCTGGGTTTGTCCCTTTTTAACCCAGCGCTGGGTTATATTTAACCCAGCATTTGTTAGAGTGTATATACAGTATATACAGTGGGTACGGAAAGTATTCAGACCCCCTTAAATTTTTCACTCTTTGTTATATTGCTTCTTTTAATTCTTTCAAATAAATAATAGATAACTACATAAATTATTCTGGTCACAGTTTAGATTAGAATCCAATTCTCACTATTAACTAACTATTAACTATGCCTTTTGCAATAAATGTTCTACAGTCTATACACAATATTAAGTTCAATTACATAAGAAGTAACTGTGATTAAATTACAGAAAAATAAGAGTAATCCCTTACTTTACTTTTTCAAGGGAAAAGTAATTAAATTACAGTAACTAATTACTTAGTAACTAATTACACCCAACACTGTATGTATATATATATATATATTTATTATTTTTTTTTTCCTGTTCTCTTTTATTTTTCAAGGGCCACATGTATCAGTGAAGATCCTACAGGGCCATATGTATGTCACACAGTGGATCTGAGGCCCGAGGGCGCAGGGCACTGCAGGTTGCCCCCGTCCAGAGGTGCGCTTGCACTTGAACCATGTCCATTCACAGGAGGAGGGGCTCTTCCTTTCATCTGTCTCTCTCCGTGGAGGCCGATCGGGCCCCTGGTCCCCTGACCCCTTGGCTCTATCCAATATTGTCACCTAATCCTTTCTTTTCTCCTGCACAATTGCTTCCCCCATCTCAGGGTTTGACTTTTTTCTCTCTCCCTGGTGCCCCTTTTCCCCTTCTTTCACTGCCCTCCTCCATTTGTTAAGTCCTCCCTCACTCTGCATTGCTCTCGTTCACCATGCTCCTTTCACACCACGCACCCCCTTTTCACAGTCAATATCCCAGTAATATTCACTCTAATACCAAGAGTAAATAGTGAGAATTGGACACAAAAATGTAACCAATATTCTTATTAACTTACTAAAGAAGTGAGAAGGTACATAAAAGCATGCATTTTAAGGTTAGACTTTACATTTTTATGTTAAATCCACTATTGTATTGTATATAAATGTTTTACAATCTATACACAGTATTAAGTTCAATTACATAAGAAGTAACTGTGATTAAATTTGCAGATTGTAGGGCTGCAGTGAGTGGCTCTGCTGCTGGGGATTATGTGCTTAAAGGCCGCTGGCCGTATGATTGTGTGAAGGGTGGATAGAGGAATTCACCAGAGGTGGGCAGCAGGCGAACAGGGGATATGGCTGGGGGGTCAGGCTTTTGGAACTGAGAATGGGGGGTAGTGGCTAAAATACGGAAATATTTGAAAATGTAACCTTCTTGGAGATCAGGGGTGTTCAACCTTTAAAGACCTTGGGACCCCCACCCATACTCTCTGCCAAAACAGCTAGACTTTCTCAGGAACCCTTTAAAATAATAACATTAGCATTAACATTATGAATGATAATAACATTAAAGGGATAGTTCACCCAAAAATGGAAATTCTGTCATTAATTACTCACCCTCACGTTGTTCCAAATCCATAAGGCCTTTGTTCATCTTCGGAACACAAATGAAGATATTTTTGATAAAATCTGAGAGCTTTCTGACCCCTCGTAGACAACAACGCAACTGACACTTTCAAGGCCCAGAAAGGTAGTAAGGACATCGTTAAAATAGTCCATGTGACAACAGTGGTTCAATCTTCAATGAAGCTACGAGAATACTTTTTATGTGTAAAGTAAACAAAAATAATGACTTTATTCAACAATTTCTAGTCTTCTGTGTCACTGTGCATTCACAAGAGTACCACGACGCATGCGTCAGAGAAGAGTATGAGAAGAGAAGAATGTGTCGTAGTCATGAACGTGTGTCAAAGTCTGACACGGAAGAGAAGAAATTGTTAATAAAGTCATCATTTTTGTTTTCTTTTGTTTTCGAAGATGAACAAAGTTCTTACGGGTTTAGAACAACATGAGAGTGAGTAATTAATGACAGAATTTTCATTTTTGGGTGAACAATCCCGTTAACTATCATTATTACATATCATAATGTCAAACGTATATATAGTATATTCACAGAATATGATTGCTCGTCATTTTTACACCCTAAAAAGATTTGAAAATGTAACTTTTTTATAGGTCAAGGGTTTTCAATCTTTACAGACCTTGCAACCATCACTTGCCAACCCAGAGATCCACTGTATAAAAAAGTTAGATTTTCTCTTAGGAACCTTTTGGAATAACTTTCATCTATACTGTAATAATATTTAATAAAAAAATTGTATTATATAAAATAATAAATCTAAAAGATAAAGATAATAAACCTCAAGGATACTTCAGGGTGTCTGTGGAAGGATTTCTGCAGACACCCTTGAAGTATCTTGAAGGTTAAAAAATGAATAAGGTTGGATTATGACTAAGCCTGCACAGAATTCCACAGAATACAATCACTTGTCATTTCACACCCCACAGAAATAGTTTGCCTATCTATAAAGCCTTCAGTACTCAAAAAAGAGAGCAGTGCTCACACTTTTCACTCACACTTTTTACCATATTTAAACCCACTCTACAGAATTTTTGGAAGAGAGAAATTACAGCTGCTCTCTGTATAAACTACCAGTCAAACGTTTAGAATAATTACAATTTTAATGTTTATGAAATAAGTCTCTTATGGCCACCAAAGATGCATTCATTTTATAAAAAAAAAAAAGAAAGAAAAAAATGTTAAAATAGCAATATTGCTCGAAATCAGCATTGGAATGATTGATGAATAATCAAATGGAACTGAAGCACTTCTAAATTGTAATATTATTTCACAATATTGCCATTTTTACTGTATTTTTGATTAAATAAATGCAAACTTGGTGAGTATGAGACGTCTTTAAAAAAATCGTAACTATTGCAAACTTCTATATTGGTGCTCCATATTGGACCATATAGTTGTAGATGTAACACCTTCAGAATACAGTTGCCTCAAACTGTCTCAAAATTGTGTTGACTCCATTTTTACATTCCTTCCCAGCCAAAATGGTGAACCATAACATATAAATGGTCTTAGTCACCTCTAATGTGAGAGGTTATAATATCTGCACGTATTGCTCAATTCCTGCATCTGAAATGGAATGACTTGAGCTCAGGCTTTTTAGACCACAGGGTGTTCGTTACTAATCACTGGTTACATGACTACATGTAACTATGAGTACCCGAGTGTCCTCAGCGTTTCATGTTTTTAAACATGTCTGGTGTGTGTGAAAATGTGGTCAACCGTAACCTCAACCATTCCTCGACCCTTGCCAAATGCTGACTTAGTGTCTGTGATTTTGGTTACTCTAGAGGAATAGTTCAAAGATGAAATTTCGGTCATTATTTACCCTCCTTTGTCATTCAAAATGTTGTTGTGCTCCAAAGAAATTTTCTTTTTCCATGTAAAACTTTAGTAACCATGACTGTCCAAGTTGTAATAAGGATGAAGCACCATAAAAGTACTCTATAAGACTTGTGCGTTATATTACAAGGTTTTAAGAAAGATGATATTTAAAGCACTTGGAATATAACACAAAAGTTTCATGAACTATACATTTACATTTTTAGTGACAACCACAGCTGAAGTTTTACTAAAAACTCACTTGTAAAATTACAGGTACAAATACAGGTTTCAACTATTCCTTTATTACTGAAAGTAAAAAGCTAACAAACACAGTTTTAAAGTGCTAAAAGGATCAGAAGCAGGTCAGCTGTGTTTTATGAGCAGGATGTTATTAGTCTGAAGTGTGCAAATGGTGACAAATGTCCCATCATCATCACCAGCAGCATATCAGCTGACAGAAACAAAGTATCATGCTGTTTTCTGCTAATGTATTTGGTGCATTTGATGTGTGTGACTGTCTCGGCATGATCGGTGTAAAACTTTTTATACTCCCTGATTATTTTGTTCCTTTCAGACAAACAAATAAGCTTTTTTTCCCCTCCAGGCGACTGCTTTGCAGATGGTCTTGGGTGACTTGCATGCCGTCTGACTGGGTTTCTGGCCAGCGCCAGCCCTGTTTCACTGGGTGGCATGATCTTCTTTTCTCTCTCATCTCTTATGGGCTTTTTCTCATGTATATCTCTATCATTTCAGCCCCTTAATGAGGATTGGATGAGCCTATTGATGTTTTTGGGGTCTTGGGGCCCGCTGTCCACATGCCTCTCAATGAAGTCTCCTAGCAGCAGTCATCGGCCTCTTTCTTCCCCGGGTATTGTCACCCCTGAAAGTGACTTACTTCAGGCCTAGTGTGCCTTTCTCGCTCACTGTCTTTGTCTGCCTCTCCATGTCTCTTTTTCTCTTTCTCTTCCACCACTGGCCGTTAATGCTTGAATAGCTAATAGTGGCCTCCTGCCAATGGACCTCATCCGTTCTTGACCCCCACTCCTTTTCGCACGAATGCACGCACACACATCGCCTTACTCCATATCGAAAGGAAAACATACTTTTCCGTTTCGGCTTATGATCTATTGAGGTGCCACAAGCCTGTATTCTTCAAAGCTTCTTTGCAGCAGGTACACAACTTTAAGTCAGCTTTTGTGTGTGAGGCTCCACATTTGCACATTTCTTCCCAATGCCACTCATAGTGCAATAGACTATCGTTTGCTCTGTCACATCAGTCCTCACATTCGCTCTGAAGGCTGTTCTCTCGGGCAGCTGCTGTTCTTGCGGCTGTTCTGTAATGCCTCCCATTTCCATGAACTCTTTTACGCTTCTGAGTTTCCCCTCTGCTCTCTTGAATGGTGCCCAGTTCAGAAGCACAGAGAGGAGAACATTACAAAACCTCGTATGATTTTACCCACCTGTTCATTGCATATCAAATCTGTTTTTTAATGATTAGCACAGTAACCCTCATGCATCACCCAACAGTGACAATTTGTATTAAAAACTGCACTTGTATTTGGACTGTTAGTCAAGATTATGATATACAAAATCATATATTTTGTTTTATTATAATACTAAATGCATAAATATAGTCCTTCATCTAACTAACAAGATTGACAGGGCTTTTTTCCAAAAATGAGATCTCCTAGATAGCACTTATATTATGCTGAGGAAGTTTTTTTATTTGTATTCAAATTAATTAATATTTGTAATTTTTTTCAAGTATGTCAGGGACAACTATCCTGATATCATAACTGGGAAAAAAAAAAAGTCATGTGGTGCAAAAAATCTTGTGGGGAAACCAACAAACTAAACTAAACTAAACTGAATGAATGAATGAATGAAAATACAGTAGTGCTGTCAAACGATTAATCGCATCCAAAATAAAAGTTTTCGTTTACATAATATATGTGCGTATACTGTGTATATTTATTATGTAGCCTATATATAAATACAAACACATGCATGCATATATTTAAGAAAAAATATGTTATGTTTAGAAATTAAATACATTTATATATAATATAAAATATAAGAATATAAATATATAAATGTATAAACGTAAATATTTTCAACATATTTACTGTATGTGTGTATGTATATATACATAATAAATTAACACAGTACACATACATATATAATGTAAACAAAAACTTTTAATTTGGAAGAGATTAATTAGTACTAAAACAGCACTAAAATGCAGACAAACACATAAAGCAAATAGGAAATAATATCAGAGAGAGGACCTCTGCAAAACCTCATGACTGCATGTCACAGTCAATAAGTAAAATATTACATAATTCTAACTTTTTATAACAAGACATGGATAGTTCAGGCTGTATGTGGTGTACCTATCCAAACTTGATGATATTTATGAATTAATAACTACTGATATTTGTAAAATATGTTTTACCTTAATATATTTATAAACCTTTCTTGAAAATAAGGATTAAGATGGGAACACTCGCATGCACCCACATTACCTTTTACCCCACATTTCTGGTTATTAAATACAAATGTTAATAAAATAATAGCTTTTCGATATAATTTACACAAATAGTTTTCCTTTCTTGAATGTCATTAACCCAGCGGCCACTAAGCAGAAAAATCTTCCTGTGGGTTAACCTCATCATGACGGAGCAGTCTTTCCTCCACTCACACGCATATGTACATTCCTCGTGGCATCATCTGAATGAATAAATATCCCTGCATATCATTGTGGTCATGATTACTTGACCTCTCTCTACCAACCCTCCCCCTGGGGCCTGTGTAATTGGGATAAGAGACTGGGCACTAAAGCTCCACAGACACAGGTGCCTCTGTGAAAAACTGCCATCACCCCTTTTTCATGTGATCACAATGCCCTGGAATGCATACACTAGTCACACTAGTGGCCCTCTGCTCCACCTCCAGCTGTCACCCACGTATCCCTCCGGCAGCACTCTGATCAACCGAGTCCGCGAGCCCTGCGTCATCTCCGAACCACAACCCGATATGCCTGGATCCACTCGATATACCCTCTGTACTCTGAAGCCAGGGCTTCAGAATCCGTCTTTGCAGTTACATTGCACAATGGATACCCAAGAGAGCTCCGCCGCCCCTCCTTCCTCTTTTTCTGGGTGCTTAGGAGCGGACAGTGTGCGGAAATTGCCCCTGATTTACACGCAACAGCTGCAGAGAAGAGAGGTCCTTTTGATCGGCTGCAGCAACATAGATGAAGCCCTCCCTAATTTCACCTGTCGTGGAACTTGGAGCATAAGGACTACGCCACAAAAGTTGGTGCGTTCAAGAGGTTAAAGACAGTGGGAGGAATACCCATCAGCAGTTGTGCTGGTGTCAGTGCGCCCAAGCAATATTTAATCAAAGAGCTGTGGATTTTGCAGAGGGATTGCATTTTTACTAGGCATCTCAAAGTGCAAGTATGTGCCCTGAGCCACCAGTAAGTTTGGTTTAAGGATGTTTTTTATAATGGCATCGCTATTGTTGAGGAAGTATGCTTGCAACAGTACTTTCAAAACCACCACGACTTCCCTTATTGCAGGCTGAAACCTCATTGGCTGGTTTGTCAATAAAGGTAGAGCTAACTGCAAGAAAGCTACTCGCTGGCAAAAGTCTCTGGCCTTACTGGAAGTGGCTGGAAGTGTTGACAAAGACAAACTGTTCCCGTACTTGAACCTACTTTACGAAAGAGTCATGCTAAAAAAGAATCACGATCACTAAATATCATGCCCTATGAGGACAAAAAAGTTGCATTTTCAAGGCCTCTCATTCCTCTTTTTCATACATTGGTGACTTTTACTATGCAACAACAGCTTAGAAAAGTTAACATGTTAATGTCTGATTACGGGATCACTTCCCACTAGCCGTTTGTGAAACAAAGAAGAAAAAGTTATTGGGTTGTAGACGGTGGTGTGGCAGAGCCACTGGGTTTCTGTGTGGCCTGCTAGTCGCGCCTTATGCAAATCCACATTCCTACATGTTCTTTTATTATGAGCAACTCTTTTATCTGTACTGAGCGTGCATGGGCTCTTTTCTTTCTCATATCCCCCCTCGTGCTGCCTTTTGCTCTCTAAACTGATTCTTTAAAAAGGATATCTCAGTGTGGTAGCTTCATTCAGGCTACATTTCAGTATCATGCCAAAGTAATTGTTTGTTAGGCTAAATTGACTTGGAAACACAAATAGAAGGCAACAAGGTGTCCTGCAGCTGCTCATCTCAGACCGGGGTGGGACAGTCCTGAGTGAGTGGCCAGGCATCCACCTCTAGGGGGCCACTGTGCGTCAAGGAGCCCAGGTGTCAGTTCACTCTGACCACTCTAGATATAGATGGATGCCTGCTTTGAACTGAGAGCAATGCCTTCAAGTCATGTCTGAATGGACGTATTTACAAGATGAATGCATGATGTCCATGACTGTAATTACCAGTGGGAAACTCGAGACTGTACTGTTGTGATCAATAGCGATCAAACATGCCAGAATATATTACTCATTTAGCTTGTTTATGAGGTGACGGGCTTGCATAATAATCATAATATTAAAAAAAAAAACTACATTTCCCACAATTCTCTCTGGCAGCACGAAACTGCTAAAATACACAGAAAACCATCAATTACACCTAATGTCCATCGTTTGCTCTTCATTTTGTTGCACTAGTGTTAAAAGCCTTTGTCAGGAAGTGAAAACGACAGAAAGAAATATGAAATATTATGATTTTGTTATGATGATGTCATCTATTCACATTCTGTTACACAGGACCACGACTCCAGTAAGCAGAATGATTTTTATGCTTGTTTTTGAGAGAGAGAAAGAGAGAGACTCCTCTCTGAATGAGAATATCCCTCTTTTCAACTGAATCAGCAGGCTGGATAACAGGAAGGGGTTATCAATAGGGATAAAGGGGTGTGAACAACCCCCTCAAAACACTGCCAAAAAGAGAGTATATGAATGTGTAAACGTACATGACTCGTTTGATTTGACAAAACTGTGAAAATGTTCTGTGATGGTAGACTAAAGTATATTAATCATGAGACGGCCAGCACAGAACCACAGCATGCAAAGATCAAACCACCATCTTTTACAAAGTTGTACATGCACCCATCCCTTATTTCTTTGTTTATTTTATTAATTTGCTTATGCTTTTGTCTACTGTCCTCAGCACAGCTGAAAATCTTTAACCATGTCTGCATCCATTTCACGGAATTCCCTCGATTCTCCCACACGATCAATTCAGAAAAATGTGAAAAGGTCCAACTGGGTCTGATCATAAGGTTTACAGCCCTGTTTATATGAGCACACACACAAACAAGCTATTTTATGATCACATTTTTCAGTTATAACTCAAAATAAAAGGGACTTTGTTCTAGTTGTCCAAAATTTTGGCAGCTTGTTGTCATGCTCATTATTCGAATTTCCATTACAGAGTTAAAGTTTTAAAACAGCCTATTTTTTTCTTTTAATTATTAAAAAATGAAAAGAAAAGGAAAAAAGGCTTGACCTACCCTACCTGTCAGAACTGGAGTGATGAGAAATAGGGGAGACAAAAGGTTAGCTGGGCAGGGCATGTAGTGACCATTTGTCTTGGAGCGGCCATTAAAGTTGGAGGTCGCAGTTGGGGGGAATGGGGTCAGGTAGAATGCACTTTTGATATGGTGATACATTTTGTGCAATCCTTGCAGTGAGAGATGTGGCGAGGCTGTGGGAAGATTTGCTCTCCTTTGTGGTGAGCCTCTCAAGGCACTTGCATTGTGTCCCATGAGCCTCTGAACGGGAAATGATTCCTTTAATCATGGGGTAGACCCGACAGGGGCTGCATTCGGGCAGCGTGGGGGATCGGAGTCTGCAGTGAGCACTGACCACCAAGCTTGCCCTCCCAGCAGTCTCTTCAGTTCTGAAGACGGACATCCCATAGAGGGGCTGCTGTGAAAGACAACTACATAAATGACCATTCTGTAGACAAGCTAAAGTCTATGTAAGCAGAAAGTCTGCTGCAGTCATTTTTCTTACGTTCAGACCTAATTTATAATTTGTTTCCCATGAACGTGCTATTTTGTAAACTTAATTTTAGAGAAGATACTTTGGTAACACTTTATTTTAAGGTGTCCTTGTTACACGTTACATGCAATTACTATTATAATAACAATAAATTATGCATAATTGCATGCAAGTAACCCTAAGCCAAACCCTAACCCTAACCCTACCCATAGAGTATGAAACTAATTAATATTACTCAGTACATAAATGTATAATTCCAGTGTAATAAGGACACCTTAAAATAAAGTGTAACCAATACTTTTTATGCAGTTATTTGTTGGTTTCCTGTAGCTACTGTCACAGCAACTGACTGTTAACATTTCAAAATAAAAGCGCTTTAACCTCTTTTGTGTGTGAGGAATTTACAAGGTTCTTTTTTCTTTTTGTTTCACACACTGCACCCGGTGGCCTCTAGGAGCATCGGGAAGCAAGGAGAAAATGAGGAAATGATTTTCCCCTCTGCTCCTATGACAATTTGCTCTCCTTTGTGGTGAGCCTCTCAAGGCACTTGCATTGTGTCCCATGAGCCTCTGAACGGGAAATGATTCCTTTAATCATGGGGTAGACCCGACAGGGGCTGCATTCGGGCAGCGTGGGGGATCGGAGTCTGCAGTGAGCGCTGACCACCAAGCTTGCCCTCCCAGCAGTCTCCTCAGTTCTGAAGACGGACATCCTATAGAGGGGACTGCTGTGAAAGACAACTACATAAATGACCATTCTGTAGACAAGCTAAAGTCTATGTAAGCAGAAAGTCTGCTGCAGTCATTTTTCTTACGTTCAGACCTAATTTATAATTTGTTTCCCATGAACGTGCTATTTTGTAAACTTAATTTTAGAGAAGATACTTTGGTAACACTTTATTTTAAGGTGTCCTTGTTACACGTTACATGCAATTACTATTATAATAACAATAAATTATGCATAATTGCATGCAAGTAACCCTAAGCCAAACCCTAACCCTAACCCTACCCATAGAGTATGAAACTAATTAATATTACTCAGTACATAAATGTATAATTCCAGTGTAATAAGGACACCTTAAAATAAAGTGTAACCAATACTTTTTATGCAGTTATTTGTTGGTTTCCTGTAGCCACTGTCACAGCAACTGACTGTTAACATTTCAAAATAAAAGCGCTTTAACCTCTTTTGTGTGTGAGGAATTTACAAGGTTCTTTTTCTTTTTGTTTCACACACTGCACCCGGTGGCCTCTAGGAGCATCGGGAAGCAAGGAGAAAATGAGGGAATGATTTTCCCCTCTGCTCCTATGACAGATACAAAACTTATGTTGAAGTATACTTGTGTTTTCATTGACCAGAACATGGTGACAGAGGTGAGAGTTGTTTAGGACAGACGTTGACTATAAAAAATTGTACTGTTTCCCAAATATTATTCAGAAATTACATCCTTCTCGTTATTGCCGCTGCTCCTCTTTTGGAGATGTAGCATGCACATATTTTAAAGAACCACACATCATGCTGTCTAATACATACAGGACCTGTCAGATACATAAGCTTTATGAGTTTTTTGTCATGGTAGCCATTCTGGTTGCAGCCTAGAGTGAGAGCCTATAAAAAGTCCCGTGCATGCCTGCGTAGTGTCGATGACATACTGCATTTTATGACCTCTGCACTCCAATTGCTGCCATTACGGCCCCAGACAAAAGGTCCTCTCAGAAACATACATATTTTCCCACATGCAAAATTGGAAATTGGAAACTTCCTCTCACAAGCTGCAAGGCTTTGTGCTGGGCAATCATGAAAGGCCTGTCTGGTGAAGAGGTGGAGTGGGGGAGAAGCAGAGGTTTGGGAAGAGGGGAGGTCGTGTGTGTGCTTGGCCTAAGGACTGAAAGCAGAGACCTCTGTCTTTTTGGAAGAACAGGAATGTCTTTTGAAGCAGACATAAGCACCTACCATCTTTCAGAAGGAGAAACCAGCTGATGAGGTGACATAGATGAGATAAGCCATCTTGGACCAGATATCATCTGAGCTAATTGCTCACAGGAACAGCATGCTGGGATGCTGCTGAAAGTTTTTAAATGTGGCAGGAAGTCAAAGCAATGCTCAAACCCTAACCCTAATCAACAATACTGCAGGGAATTCAACTGAACCTACAATAATTTCAACACTATCGCTAACGTAACTAGCCTAGATTCTAAATAGCACCAAATTGGAAACCCTGGCTGTGGTAACGTTTAGTCCTTCATCCAGGATCAATGGCTGAACTGACATGGACTTTATTTTATGTCAGGGAGTGGATATCACCTTAACCACTGCTGTCAGTACAAATCCTGAGCTGGAATTACACCATTGCAAACTGGATTTGCCATCAATGAAATCCAGATTTGGAGAGGAATGCATGGTATGGCCGGAGGGGAGGAGTTATAGAGGGATGGTCAGTGGGCTAGAAGGGGGGTGAGTGGCCAGCTCTCCAGTACTCATTACCAATCTGTAAATATTTACTCTTCCACATCATTACTTCCCAATCATCACATACTCTATCATGTATGAATCAGAAAGGAGTGGAGGAAATGAAAAATAAATTGGTGTCAGTGCTCTGTGACCATTCATTACTCTCTAGAACCAACACGTTGTGGTGTTGTAGCTGAGACACAATGAACTCAACAAGATTCACACGCTTATAAACCAATCTTATGCCAGCTTCACCTTATGTAATTGAATCTTAATGGTTGCTACAAAGGGCAAACTACTTTTAGAAAAGATCTTTTAGCTTTAAAGCAAAGGTAAGGACCATTGACCACCTAGATCTGTTAATAGCTTGGGGTAATTAATGTGACCAATCAAGGCTTTACGAAGGTGACCAAAGCTTGGCATCTACTCTACATTTACCATACTAAACTAGATTTGGGATTTGGGACTGATTGCAACGAAAAAGCAGTGCTTTTGTCACAGATGCTATACAATACAGGATAAGATGGAAGCCTATGTTAACCCAGGCCTATCCCACATGTAACATCCATTTACTCAGCTACATCCAGTAGCACTTAGCTAGTCCAGTGATGAAACAAAAGGTACTTCCCAGCCCTCCTCAGTGATCAACCTAAACAGAGCATAGCAGAAATGTGACAAGAAATGGTTGCTCAAGTCTTAGTGAAGGCCTCTTTCAACATCTTAACATGGAAGGACGTTTGGGAAAGGGGGCTGTATAGGGGTCTGGGGCATTCCTACAGCTCCTTTGGATTTAAAGTGTCTCAGATTTCAAGGTGGTCAAATCATTGGCTTCTCAA
This sequence comes from Sinocyclocheilus rhinocerous, assembly GCF_001515625.1. Taxonomy (NCBI): domain Eukaryota; kingdom Metazoa; phylum Chordata; class Actinopteri; order Cypriniformes; family Cyprinidae; genus Sinocyclocheilus; species Sinocyclocheilus rhinocerous. Next base: position 269,396 of record NW_015661991.1, on the reverse strand, counting down.
AAGTGAAAGTCTAGAGTTTCGGGTGAATACCAGCATTCCCTTTCATTGCTCCTCTGGTTGCTACAGAGAGCCTCTGTTAAATAGCCCATAAGCCTATAAAATGGCAGATGGGGTCTGTCAGGAAAGTCAAAGACCACCAGTAAAAATGAACATGTTGACACTGTTTGGATAAGCAGAGCCAATGAATCCTGGCTTGTTGTCCACAGCTCACAAAGTCACTTCCAGTTGGAGCTGCATTAAATAAACAAGTGGGTTTTCTTCTCAACACTCCTCAAAATGCACCACAATAATCACATTCGGATATTTCCTCTCAACAACAACAAAAAATCAACTCCAGTATTGTTTTTTTGTTTAGGCAGTTTATGGCTAAAATTATGTTATGGCGTAACCAACTCGGCCATGGTTACTTTAAACACTTGAGTCCTGAGACAAATGGATGATGTAAAACTGTCCGATTCAAATAGGTTTTAATGCAAGAATGGGGCTACAGCTTAATATACTATAGCATCCTTTGGTCATTCGTACATTTCCTGTTTGGCGACAGCTAACAGCTATATGAGACTGTCTGGAAGCTTTTGAGCCAAAAAAGGTATGTTACAGTTTAATCCAACCCTGCATTCCACAATAAGGAATGCCTGAGTCCCTTCATTAGCTAATACTATTGTGAATTGCCTTCATTGTCTCCTTTTATCCCCACCTCCTCTGAAGAGACCGTGCTGTGAGTTTCCACCACTCTTTAGTCCAGACCCAATTCATGTCACCCCAACCTGCCCGTCTTTTCCAGAGCTTTGATCTATAGAGGATTTGAAGAAAAAACAGGACCTCAAGAATAGCCAAGGCTTATTGCAATTAAAGTGAGCTAAAGTACAACTATGTTTGATATTCCAATACTGTCACTTTATAAATGTTTAAACTTGTAGCTTCCTTTTGTATCTTCTCAGATGGTGAGCAGATAATAGATCTTCCTTTGTTGTGGATTCAATAAAGGCATGCAAAACTGTTAAGACATTGTGACACAAGGTTTGCACTTCAGTGGGATCTTGAAAATTGACATGAACAGATGATAAACAGTACAGTATTGTGAAGCCATGAGCTTGGGCCATAAATACCATAAAGAACCTGAACTTTAAGGATACTGAGACCTGGATTTCCTGACCATCTATAGATACACAAACAACGCCCAAACCGGAAACAGATCGAGGAAACCTGGACTTGCTCCCTAAAAAGGTCTGACCAATCACAGACAGACACTGAGACTGCATTTATAATGCTGCCTTTACAGGTTACATAAAATCCTGTCTTCTAAGATGCCTTTATCTGGTCTGTTGTTGAAGGCAGCCTAGATGTGTTCCTTGTTGCTTATGATATCCCATAATCCTGCATGTGTGGCGATTGGTGGAAAGCATAAAAATGGCACTTGAAGGAGCGGTTTAAAGAAGCCTTGGAAGCCTGTCTCACAAAATGCTGTGAAGTCATTGACTGACTGCCTAACAAGGCTGCAAGGCAAATGCTTTTCGCTTCAGACGCAGCCTGGGAAAGTTCACCCTTAAATCAATCAGCGTTGAACTAGATCCCTGTTTACTAAATATAACAAAAAGCAACAAATTCACAAATCCAAATTTCAGTCATCGGACACTATCCTCACAACATTAGCATTACCTGAGAGACTCTTTACAGCTCTGAAAACAGAGATTTGCATAATAGGATTCAGATGCATTTAAGTTTGTGACCACATTGCTTTGTCAAGGATCAGGGAATACAGGAGGAAACTCTCCAGGTTGCCAACCCTTACCAAAAAGTAGTATACTTCAAGTTTATTCTAAGTATAAGTCAAGTATACTTAAATGTCATTTTAAGTATATTTCTGAGAAGTACATAAAGCCCATCTCTGAGAAGTACATAAAAAGTAGACTAAAAGTATACTTTCCTATTGTTAGTTTAAAAGAAGTATACTAATAGCACACTTGAATAAACGTCTTTTTCGTAAGGGAAGCTGTTTGATAAAAAATAATAATAATAAAACCTCCACCGTGGGGGACAGAAGAGTTAAGAGAATGCTAGATATAAGATGTTGGATAACAATAGCAATCGGTGATACTGACACATAGATTCAGTTCTCAGAGCAGAGATGAAACATGATAGACAACTCAGAGAAGTGCTGAAAGATGTTTTCCTCTGTTGCAAGATGACTCATTGGATCTTCCTTTGAGGGTTTAACGCAGAAGGAATTGTTTGTATACATTGTAGACAAAAGGGTTGCAGAGAGAAAAATAGAGACAGAGAAGAGGAAGGAAACTTTACCATGTGTTGAGGAGACGAGCTGCAGAACTGTTGAATGGATAGGCAATGACACTAAGTTAAATAAATGCCACTCACATTTGTGCAGCACAATCAAAGCCTTCTCTCACCACCATATGGGATGTCCCCACTTTTCACAAAAACAAACCTGTGTGTGTGTGTGTGTGAGTGTGTGTGTGTGTGTGTGTGTGTGTGTATGATTTGGACCGGGCCTGATCTAGCACAACCGCTAAGCCGGCCATGTGAAAGCAGGGGGCACCCCAAGGGTTATGCAGTTGAAAAAGGGACAGCTGCGGCCCTGAGGCTTGTGTTGACACCATACACAGTGTGTGCCTCTACCTCCTACACCCTACAGTCTCATCACATGTGAGAGGACACTCAAACCGCTTTCCAGTTTGCATTGTTTAACTGCCCTGACACTATCATATGAGAACAAAAATTGAATTGAGCTAGATAATGACATAATAACTTTGTAAAAACCAACACTGTTATAGACATTAATCAAGATAGATGTCATACTGAAAGCGGATGAAAATGAGGCTGTAAGGGATAGACTGACAGTCTTTACAGGGGCACGAACTGTATAAAGGTGCTAGATCATGTAATTTTCATACTCGAGTTTTTCTTGAAGGTTTTGTTTACTGATTTTTTTTTCTCTCAAAACGGCGTTTCATCAGCTGAACAATCTTTATGATGTTAAACAACAGTTCAGTCAATTGAACACACTGTCCTGTCAAAATTTAAATATGGCACTACCCTGACTAAGGTCAAGCTGAATTGAATCAACAGTGAATTGACCTGAATAATGAAATGATTACCTCCTGTAGAGCTGATTTTTGCTATTGTTTCATAATTGATGAACTTTGCAACACTGAAAGTTACTGAACTGAACTAAAATAGCATTGATCTAAATTGAACTGAATAATGACACTATAATCTTCTGTAGAGTTGAAATTTAATTTGTTTCATTGCTGATTAATTTTACAACATTAACAATGTTATTTTTCTGTTTATTTATGTGGAGCTGAAAGCACTATATAAATAAATGTGACTTAAGTTGTTACATAATGTTTGCATTTGTACAGTCATTAGCATTTTACTAAACTATCTAATGCTAAATTAAGTGACTCCAGTTTTATGTGCCAAGCATTCATAAGCCAAACACGTTGGCTCTATTGCATGGCAATAGCAAAAGTTTCAGGTGAGACTTCCTGTTTGCCAGAACAATGAACTGCAGCTAGGAGTTTTGGTGACTGTTTTGAAACTCCATTGAGTTGCAGTAGCAATGCAGACAATACACTTAATATCTTTTAAATCCATTTTTCATTCATACATTTAAAAACTGTTGTGTGCAATGTTGAGTTTTTGAGACACAGCCCTAGTATGCTCACATTAGCACTCTTTCGCTTTAGATTTATTGTTTGCTCTTTACTTTTACTCATTCCTCCCCCAACTCATTTGACTTCACTAACAACTATCCCATCTCCACTAACTTCTCTTGTGGTCTTAACCTCTTTTGCTTCGACATTGATTTATAATCTAAATGACATGAAGAGCTAAGCTAAACTAAAGCCTATAATAGTGAGTGGTCTCAGCACTGTTAGTGGCTGACCTCCATGGCTGACCCCTCTGCCCCAGGTCTCTGATGCTAAAAGTTACTCTTATCACTTCCTCTCACACATTCTGACAGAGGCCTTCGAGATCCTCAGCTTCATCTCAATATATAACTGAAAGATGAGTTCTTAATTAAATGATGCAAAAATATATATAGTTATATCTAATACCTAATAAATAGCCTGGATAGCTTTTTGGGCTCAAACTGTCTCAAACTTTTCTAAGACACAATAAGTGTGTTTTTAGGCCATGTCCACACGTACACGGGTATTTTTATAAACTGAGTTTTTCCTTCTTCCGTTTTAAAAAAAATCTTCATCCACATGAAAATGCGAACGCATGCTATGAAGCACTGTCAAGAGCATGCCAAACCAACAGGTGGCGATATAATCTCAACCGTAAAGCCATGTTGGCCAATCAGAAGCCTGAAAAAGTTTCCAGTAGGCGGAGATAACAGCGCAGGCTCCGACGTCAAAAGCCAAAAACTCCGGTTTTGCTGTCTACACGATAACACTGCAACCAGAGTTTTTGAAAATCTTCACCCTGGCAGGCGTTTTCAAAAATGTTCGGTTTCAGTGAACTGGTGCTGCGTTTGCATGTGGACGAACGGTCTAACCGCATAGAAAAAGCTGCGGTTTTAAAAATAACCGCGTTCGTGTGGACAGGGCCTTATACTTTAGGCTTGCTCTTATGTATTGACAAACAGTCATTCTATCTAATAAAATATATTATTTAATCTAATATTTGAACATTATATATAATTCCTGTGCATTATTGTTAGCTTAGCCACAATTGCTAACAAGCTAACACAGTCTAGCAAGGACTGTCACACATCATGCAGATAGATAGATGATAGACAGACAGACAGACAGACAGACAGATAGATAGATAGATAGATAGATAGATAGATAGGCAGAGCTAATCTGCTACTCTCTCATACGATACTGAAAGTAGAAAGCATCAGGTATGTTTTACATGTTTGATGTAAATAAATATAGTTAAAGCATTAACACGATCCATGTGTTGAAATAAAGAGCCTATGTGAGTTCAAAGCCCGGACCAGTTTTATCTGCCCTGAATCTGTAATACAGACGAGAAGCTGTAGGGAATTTGGACCAAGATGAGTACGGACTGTTTACAGAAAGAGGCTACTTTGTTAATGTTATGTTAAACTGTTTTATGAAATGGCCTTTTTACTTAAGAGCTTGACTGAACGTTGTAGTTCTGTTTTAAAGCTTGACTAAATCCTGTTTTATTTGCATTGACAAATGGCCATTGATTGTTTTAATGAGAAAACTCACACACATCGGCAACAACAAAGGTAGGGCTACGTATGGATACAGGATTGTACCAAGGGGTTAGACAAATCCTCGCGTTTGCTTAAAGAGCCTCTGTGTGGTGGTGTTAATTGTAATAAGTATGCGTAAGGAAAGAGTGTGTAAATGAATGCAGAGAGGCTGCCTGCTTTTTAAACGGGAGACCACTTGGTTAAAACATTTTAAATACCTGAATACTCCAGCCCTTCACAATTGTAAAACAGCAAGGATGCTTCAGCCTCCATTGTCTCAATTACACGCTCAACAATTAGCCAATGTTTGTGGGCTTGGTGCTCTGTTTACGAAAATGAGAAAACATCCATGCATACGCAAATACCATCAGATTCTCCTATCAGCGCTCCAGATGGTCTACCTCCCATTCACCCCTTCCTCATCCCGACACCATCCCCCCAATACGCACAACACCACCCGTTCCACCATCTTAACCCTAATGAGCCAGCTCTGTCTGGATTCAAAAGGAGACCCGTCCGGGTCATATCAAGGAGCAAATTTAAATGAACTGTTTGTGTTTCAATAGGTTGCCAACGGAATGCGAGCTTCTACATTATGAGCCCCGCAGGGTGGTCTTCTTGCTCCTTGAGATTCACTTTAGGGGTCCTGCCGGGGCGCCATGGCAGTGGGGGTTGGATGGGTGTAGAAGTTGAAAGTTTAGGGTGAACTTTCAAGCTATTGTGCTGACTGTTTCCTCTTCCATTTCATAAGGTACCATTGTCCAAAAAATGGGGTCCCCTTTTTGACAACAGGTAATACCTGATCTGCATTTTATATTGGAATTGGAATGGAAATATTGGAATCTTCCAAATTTTAGTTTAACCAGGGCAAAAATGACATTGTAAATTGCTAATTGCCACACAGACCCTGGGGAAGCTATAGGAGGTGATCACCTTAGTGGTTACATTTGTGACAACTGAAGACACATCTGTGTATGAGTGTCTCTTCAACTGTATATGTACAGTACTTTCGCCTCTGTGGACTTTTAGAAACAGTTTACACACAGGTTTATTTACAGTCCAATATTGTCTAATAGCAATGGTAAACATTGTGCATAAGTCACTTCTCAAACAGTGTCTTTTCCATCACATCTCAAATTATGTACTGCATTGCATTTTGTGGTAGAAATGCCAATTGATTCCTTTTTCTTGCAATGGCTAATTTCATAGTTAGCTACATTCTGGGAAAAAAAGAAGAAGAAAAAAAAAGAAAAGAAACGAGAAAAAAAATATATACATTTCCTAGTTAGCTACATTCTGGAAAAAAAGCAAAAAAGCAAAAAAAATATATATATCAATAATAGCATTGCATTTTGTGGTAGAAATGCCAATTGATTCCTTTTTCTTGCAATGGCTAATTTCATAGTTAGCTACATTCTGGGAAAAAAAGAAGAAGAAAAAAAAGAAAAGAAACGAGAAAAAAAAAAAATACATTTCCTAGTTAGCTACATTCTGGAAAAAAAGCAAAAAAGCAAAAAATATATATATATCAATAATAATAACAATAAATACTGTTTGTTTGTTTGTTTGTTTTCTTTGATATTTGTAAAATGATCAAGTGATATTTAAATTTATTTCTATTTCTTTCTCTTTAGAAAAAAAAGGGTAGATACGACAACACAAATGTGGGACATGCATCATTTTTGAAAACATGATATAAATCACTTTCACACAATAAATTCACATGCACAGAACTGATTATTTCACGCTTTAATTAAAACAAACAAACAAATAAGTAAATAAATAAATAAATACATTTGGGGTTTTGGACAAGCGTAAAACAATAACATTTATACATAAAAAGTATAAGGAAATTTAAAACACAATAATTATGGCATGGTAAAAAGTTTCCAAGTTTTAATGTGACCTTCATGTAACAAAAAATAACATCAAAAAAGTATATATATATATAAAAATCTTGGTAATCTTGGTAATTTGGTAATAACAGTAAATTATGCATAATTACATACATCTAACCCTAATCATAACCCTAACCCTATAAGTACATTGTTAGTTAATATTATACGCATTCATTAATATTACTTAGTACTTAAATATATAATTACACTGTTACAATGATACCTTAAAATAAAGTGTAAACAAATCTTAATAAGTCACAATTTTGCCTAAAGTTGCAGAAATAACTGTTTGTGAACATTTTTAATTAATTGGCTGAGAAGTACGTTGAGTCATCTTTTTAGTTGAGACTGATTTGAATATTTCGTAGCGTAATGCAAAGCTTGCTAATATAATAATCTCCAGCACATCACACCCACACACACACACACACATATACATAAATGAACAATCTGTCCTCTGTAATCTGTTTAAAGCATTTGAATAACTGAAGCGGAAGTATAAGAGCTTTATGATTAAACCTCAGATCTCCCAGGAAGTAACGCTGGCAAATAAGAGCATTTGCATGTCTGATCTGAGATTCCTCAAATGTGTTTCCAACTGCTGAATAAAGCATTTCAAACTGTCGTAAAACTTCTAAGAGGAGAAAACGGCTTAATGCAAATGCACATGTTTCTCTACTTTTTCACACTGCTCACCAAAAAATCTATTTAATTCTACATTTGTGATGATTCTACAATAATTCAACATGGGTAGTTTAATATTATATTGCAGTGCATGTTCGTCAAAGCATCATATACTGTATATGCCATTAGCAAATCACTCTAATTGTTGGTTAAAGTCTTTGAAAGTTGAAACAGAGTATAATACATCTCTACTAAGGAGCTGCTGATTGTGGTGCATTATTATTTTTAGACAGGTTAGACGCACTTGACATCAAGGCTCAGATCCCAGACTCGCTCAGTGCTATTGTCTAACCATCCTTGGTCGGGACTGTTGTAGGAAACGTGAAGTCCCTGATAAAGCCACCCACTTGGCTGATGCTTTTCACACAGCACCTCTCAGCTCTCCTCGGGTTTTGTGCACTGCTCCAGGGCTCCCACTCTAAGGGGCCCAGGCACAGAGCCATTCATCACTAATGAACAGAAGAAATTAGCCTTGTTAGTTGTTGTCGGGAGGACATGCTTAAAAATACAGTTTACTGTAAGGGACACGTGATCCAAGTTAGCCATTACGCTTTCTCCAATAGTAAGTAATACAGACCCTCTCATCTCCTTATAGCAAGACAATATTTGGTACGGAGAGGAAGAGGAGGAAGAGGAGGAGGAGAAAGAGGAAGATGAGGAGAAGGAGGAGGAGGACGACAACATGGAAGAGAAAGAGGAAGGGCAAGGGCAAGGGCAAGAAGATAAGCAGTCTCAGATATTTTAGTTGATGTGTGCCGGGGTTGGATCAAGCATGCAAGAGGATTTTACCCCGGGGGCCCCGCTGCTTGGCCAGGGCCAATATAGCCTGTGATGTTGAAGAGGTTCTTTGACCTGTCCCAGACCAAAGACGGATGCTGGGGCAGAATAATTATTTTTGTTGTTGTTTGCTGTTTTGTAGTGTCCTCTACAGTACATTAAATTAAGGAATAAAACACTTGGGAGTACCACAAGCAACACTTATTACCGGTTTTTGTAGTATTGTTTTGAATGTATCTCATCAGTGTGTAAAACTGTGTTGTAGTGTGTGTGTTTTTGGGAGTTTGTGTGTCATGTCTGAGAGCAAAGTTTGGTTTTTCAGCAAGATTGAGTTGTTTTGAGTGGAGAGCTTCATTTTGACTTGAATATAGGAAGTTTGGGGAATTGAGTTAGACGTTATGGATTTGTGTTTAGAGTTTCGCAAAAAAAAAAAAGGCATCATTTCAAGAAATGTGTTTAAGCAATCGAGGAAAAACTGCAATCCTAATTGTTCCAATATTTTAGGTAACCTTTAGACAAAACAGAGAGCGATGACAGAGGACATACAATCTATAACTTGATGGAAGTCACTAAATACTGATTAAAATAAAGATTTAATAAAACTAATGTCAGACATGCCCATCTGTTACATAATGAAAACTAATGAATTTAAGTCATGTTTAAGTCATACATTTGAATATCAGTGCAGATCCTTTCTCTTCTCAGTTTCTTTTCTGTCCACACGAGTGGCAAAAATCCAATAAATAAAATATAAAATAAAATACAAAGTATGATAAACGTTTCAATCTACATAATTATTACATTATATTATATTATTATTTATAAATAAGTAAGAAAAAAAGATGAAAGTTAAATAAAAATGATTACTCAAGTCCTGTCAGATGGGAACTTGTTTTGCTCAAACTTTGAGCAATACTAAAAAGGGGTCTTGAATATTCTCACATAAGTTTTTTATGCCTGGGTTATTATAGTTAATTGAAACTAAAATCAAAAAGTTAAAACAAACAACAAAAAAGCTAAATACAAAGCTAATTTGAAAAATCAATTAAAACTATAATAGCATCTCAGTGATGCTAAAATAATAAAAATACAAAAATAATAATAATAATAAATAATAATAATAATAATAATAATAATAATCTTTTGTCTCTGTGGAAAGAAATAAAATTGTATGTAAAAACACAACAGGGTGTGTTGTGATAAGAAAAATGAAAAAAGAAAACATGAAACTTGCATAAAAGTTTTATATTTGTTCACTTCTTATTTGTTTGTTTTTCCGTTTTTTCTTTGTGCTTGTGAGGCAGGTTAGTGGGTAAGATGGCTTACATTTACATTATATATTGGGTATTTCCCATGCAAATTTGAACACCTAATAAGCACAACATTATAATAAGCATAAAGGTGAAACCAGAGAGAAAGCATCACAGAGAAACATGGAGAAAGCATCTCACCACATGCAGCACATCAGGAAATGACATGCAGGTGTCTCATAAAACACAAGTCAAACAACTACTACAACAGGAATGCTGAAAACATGGCTAATTAGACTTCATAAAGGTACAATGCGGGTGATGCAGCAGTCGTCATGCTGTTCCTCACAGGTGGGCTACCGGCGCTGTGATAGTTGCTAATGGATACACAATAACAACCGATGCATTCCCTCCTCCACCTACTGCCCCAAACTACAACACAAGCACAGGTGATTCTCACGCAGTAGCAATAAACTTCCCTTTAGTCCAAAACAGACGTAAAGTGTGTTCCAATTCACAGAGTCTCTATGTAGTTTTATACTTTATACTAGCGGGCAGAAGTTTTTTTCATTAGACAAAATTTGTTAATTTTTCATGTAGAATGCTTTGCAATGTCATCAAATTCACATGTGTGTGTGTGTGTGTGTGTGTGCGCGTTTTTGTGACAAATGAGGACATAAATTTGTATAATGACAAGGGTATGACATAGGTATTACAAGGAGAAGGTGACTTTTCAGGACATTACCACATGTCCCCACTTTTCAAAACGCTTATAAATCACACAGAATGGAGTGTATTGAAAATCTGAAATAGCAGAAAGTTTCCTGTAAGGGGTAAGTTTAGGGGTAGGGTTGGTGTAGGGCAATAGAATATACGGTCTGTACAATATAAAAACCATTACGCCTATGGGATGTCCCCACTTTTCACAAAAACAAACCTCTGTGTGTGTGTGTGTGTGTGTAAAATATACGTTTAAATTAATATTTTTAATCTTACATTTATTTTAAACTGTTTCTTTTAAACTGACATTTAAATAAATATTTATACCAATATGATTCATCATACCTGAAACCATGGGATAAATCTCGGGTGAGATTATTAATATGAAAAAAAAAAGTCATGCATGGTAACAGTCACATCACCTGTAAAAAAAGAAAAAAGAAAAGAAAACCTTAGAAAGTGCAAAAATGAGATGCATTATACTAAATAAAAACTACAAGCAATCTATGAATCCCTCATTGCATAGAAACACTTTGCATTTATTAAAAGTATTTGGTTGAACATACATTTGTCTAGCAACAGTTTCTTATATCTTGCCGTGCATCTTAACACAGTGATAATGACTCAGGAACATAAGTCCGGATGTCAAAGCAACAGCAGATGCTGTAAGTTGGCAGGCAGCCCAGTGTCTAGCATTAGGTGATAAGACAAATTGTTAGTCCATAACAAATCAAGCAAAACTTCATTTTGGATCACCCATTTATGCATTACTTATGAGAGTTAAGTAATGGTCTTTTAATGAGATCGTTCATTGTTCAACTTCGTAGCGGAAGCTTCCTATGGTGAATGAAGTGACCTGTACATATAAACAGTGTGTATATAAGGTTTGCTGTGTAATTACTAATGTCAATTGCACATGTATTTTATTTGTTGGCTCTCTGTCCTGCATTTCAGTGCAAATAGCTTTAGTTCACCCACAAAATGGAAATTCTGTCCATTTTGTCATCCTCTTGCCATTCCAACTTTAATTAATTCATAATTAACAATCATAGGCATTCAGGTATACGATGTGTTTCTAGCACACATAACTGTTGGTATGTTTACAAAGACACTGAAACACAACTACATTACACAAGCATTTTGAAAAATTACAAAAGATATACAGAAATGTATGAATCCTCGTAGGTTCATTGAACATTAAATTAATTGAATTAATAAGACGAGTTTATGTTATTTAATAAATGGCATTCATTAACTATGAAAAAAGCCATCACATTAATTAAACACATTTCCATATTTCTCATTTTAATAATAATACATGGATCAGCTCTATTCATTCATTCATTCATTCATTCATTCATTCATGCATGACTTGGAACAAAAGCTTAAAAATATCTGCAATTTATTTGTATATTATGTGGTATAGGAGCTCTTCAAAATATCTATATAATAGTAAATTGTAAATATAAGATTATGCATATATATATATATATATATATACACACACACACACACACATACATACATACATACATATATAGTCAAATTATATTATATTAATTTATAAATGATATGTACCATATAATAATATTATATGTTTTATAATATTATTATATGTACCATATAATAATATTATAAAACATAAAAATATATTAAAAATACAAGTATAAAAGTATATTTATTATAGTATATTATTTTTGGTTTATGTAAATTTTATTTATTTATTTATTTATGGATGCTTGATGTGTATTGTTTATTGTTGTTTTTGAATTTGTCAGAAAATTAACAAACAACTGCTAATGAGGTAAGGCTGCTTTTCAATACGGTGAAAGTTGACAACAGTGGTTACCATTTACTTTCATAGAAAAGTGCAGCTTTATCATTCTGCTAAATTTCTCTTGTTCCACCCATGAAAGAAAGTCTTACGGGGTTTGGAACAACATAAGGATGAGTGAATACATTTTTGAGTGATTCATTTTTTTTTCTTTCTTTTACAAGCAGCACAGAATGAGCTTCGGATATTAAACGGGTTAGCAGGTGAAGATAAAAGGAGAGGAAAAAGCAGCTCAGTCTTGGAACAAACCTACTGTGGAGGCCAGCCACACAAAAACTGCATCAACCACATGTAACAAGCAGAAATGTTCAGTCATTTAACTGCTCTTTCCTGTGAGGGCTGTTTAGAAGCAGCACAGAGGCAGCAGGAAGAGGCTTGCAGCCTGTGAGTCAGTCAACTGTGTGTTTTCTCTAGAATGTCACTCTGCAACACAAAGCAGATGAGTCCAGAGAGGGCAGAGAAAAACAGCGATAGATCAGGGGAAGAGGAAAGTTTGTCTGGGTGTGCATGAATGTGGTCGCGCTTTAGTTAAATGTTCGCAGAGGTAACTGCTGCATGTGCTCACTGTGTGGTCATCTACCCAAGCTTTGATTGGCCGACGGCTGGCCAATAGGAAGGCTGCACTTCAGAACCATTCATGAAAAACTGAGCAGATCTAAGTTTGAGTAGCTGAACAAACAGGATGTGCAGTGAATGTGAAGGCTATCACACCCCAGCATGCCTTCCTCCACCGGCGTTTCATTCAGCTCTACATAGACTTCCTACTATCTGCTGCTGCACTTCTGTTTAATTCATTTATTTTTATGTATATTTTTCACACTTCAGACAGACAAGGGCAGACGAGTTTCTCTCTTCCTCTTTTTAGAAAATTCTTTTTATCTCTCACACAGTTTTTTTTCTGCAGATTGAAATCATCTGTTTGCAGTTCCCTATTTATTTTAAACTTCACTCTTCTTTAATATGTGCTACAGATTCTTCTTTTTTCCTCTTTTAACACAGATGAGACCTGATAAATCCTTTTTTCTTAACCCTTGTTCTATGCTAAAACAAAAAATCCTTATAAAAATCATATGGAGTTTCTAGTCAAAAACGCAGACCGGCCTTTTAAAAATTTCTTGCAAATCCCACATTATGCAATATTGTCATCAAATCTTGCTCAATCTGTTAGTCAACTTGTTTCTTTTTATTAGCAGAGGTGTTGTATTTCTTTTTGAGTCCGTTTGGTCATGGGCCTCGTTGTTCTGAGCTTATGCAGATTTTGAGTGGAAGAAATGCATTATTTGTAGATCGTTTTAGCAATATTCACTCAAAAACTGAGGTGCATAAGCACTGATCAGTGAGGTCTATGACCAATCAGTTTCAAAATGAAATGCAAACTTGTGATAACTGAAAGAAAACTAGTTGATAAAAATATTAAATCCATAATTGGTAATAATAACAAAATTTATCAGCATGTTTTTGGGAAGACCAAAAAAATGAGGAAGTTGTTATACCCTGTGTGAGCAAAGTCAGTAAGTTTTAGTGCAATGTGATAACATTACACTCTAAAAAATGCTGGGTTAAATTCAACCCAGTGCTGGGTAAAATAGGGACAAACCCAGCAATTGGGCTGTTTTGACCCAGCGGTTGGGTTAAATGTTTAACACAACCTTCTGGGTAGTAACCAAACCGCTGGGTCAAAACACTGGGTTTGCTGGGTTTGTCCCTATTTTACCCAGCACTGGGTTGTATTTAACCCAGCATTTTTTAGAGTGTAACATTTTTCGAGAAAAAAAATTTAATACTCTTCGAGTCAAAATGACTGGACATGAGAGTTAAGAAGAATTCCCATGTTGTGTTCGAAATTCGAAAACATGTGAGAAATTCATACCGAATGCATATTTTCACTAGCATTAGCTGACAAAGTGGCATATTGAATCTGTTATTTTCTTGCCACTTGGTATGCTTACACATTTTTTAGTGTTTTGACAAAAACAAAACTTCCCACCCACGCCAGCGATAAGTGGCAAAGAAATGTGTTGCTGCTAGTCTAGTTTGAATGTGTTGCTGCTAGTCTAGAAATGTGTTGCTGCTAGAGTTTCCCCAGAATCCCGCCACTATCACTGGACATGAATCATTTCAAGTCATGCAATTTAACACAATTGCGTCTTATTGTTGGCCTCACATGGAGCTGTTTCTTAGGAAAGATTCTTTCAAACCAATATTTCTTTAAAAAATTAGATGGAAATCAATGATGTCTTTTTTCATTTTAGGAGCTATGGATAAACCTGTCTGGGGTACATTCCATGTGAAAACTGCTGAGTCTCCGTGCAGGACACATGCTTCTTAAGTTCTTAGGGTTCGAACATGCACCAGTATGAACAATGAGGTGAAGGCGTTATTCAGTTCTACTGATATCTAGAAACATATCTTGGATAATGTAACATTCCTATCCGGTATAGCAACTCATTGCCCTGATTGCATGTTTGCCATTGTCTTAGTAATTCTCACGACTGTTTATACTTCTCATTTGTGAGCTCTTCATTGTTTAGTATTTTATTTTTATTAGCTCCTTTTATTTAGTTCCTCCCCTGGAAATCCTGGAGACGTGTGGTGGATAAGTAACGAGATTTTTTTTTGGAGACCCATGTTGTGCATGCATAAAATTTTTCACTCATAAAAAAAACAGTTGGAGCTGGTCTCAGCAGGCAGTTTCCTGAAGAAAGGATATTTAGTGTTGGGGATGTGGCTATATTACTGTGACGTATGCATGTTCTTATCTCACTTGCTCCTGGAGAACTGAAGCAAATTTGAATGAATTTGAATTTGAAAATGAATTTTTATGTTGCTAAAACTGAGCAAAAACTACATTTCCCTTTCAGTCGGTCACTCTCGACGTCACGTCGGATGACCGACGAAATTGGGATCTCGCTTAGAGAGACCAATCTACTTCGAGTGTAAACTAAACGAGCCAATGCACATTGGCATGCGATTATTGCATCCAGCTGCCGCTGATCACAGCGTGAGTATAAGTAGGCAGCAGATGCAGCGCATATTCAGCTTTTCGCTTCGGAGCCGAGCGATCACATCGTTCTGCTCCTGACTACTCTACTGAGAGAAGAAGAACGAGTTCAGCGCGCTCTTGGAGAGCTCTTCTTTTGGCGGTACGGTTCCCGGAACTAATACAGCCCCTCCTTTATTTTATTTTATTTTATTTTATTTTATTTTATTTTATTTTATTTTATTTTATATCACAGTCACAATCTACGTCACAATCTGATGTAGAGCTTGGTTTATTAGTTTAATTTCATTGGATGAGAAAATATATTTTGTATTTCTTTAAATGCAAGAAAACATTTAATATTTAATTTAATTTAATTTAATTTAATGTAGTAATTTAACCTTTATTTATTTTTTTTTATTTTTTTATATGACATGACATAGAGCTTGGTGGTCCACAAAGATTGGGTTCTATTTAATTTAATTGGATTTTATTTTTGTTTGTTTGTTTGTTTGTTTGTTTTCACAGCTATATGACATAGAGCTCGGTAGTCCACAAATCTGTCTACTGGGTGATTAATTATTTTGCTAAGAATTATAATATTTACTTGCTGAACAAAAAAGGATTCTGGCAGTGACAAAAGGTAAGACTAAAAGTATATGCAACTCAAAAAGAGTATTTTTTTTTTCTTCAAATAACATGATGACCCTAAATGTACAACAGACAGCCCAAAGCCCAACCTACCCGTAACCCCCATTTTCTAATCTGCTCCTAATCTTGAACTGAGATAATCAAAGAATAAAACCGTATTTGTTTGCTTTTGTTTTAGCAAGCACATAATCTCTCTAAACCTTGTCCATTCAATACCCCACTTTACCTCATGATCCCAGATTAGTGTGACTATAGGAGGCGCGTCCTGCAGGATATTTAGGAGTTAATTGACAGACGTGTGATAATCAATAAGTCTGGCATCTGTGTATTGGGATTAGTTTTAGAGGACCAAATGTAATGATATGGATTGGGATGAGCCAGTTAGCAATGAGCACAGTGATATTTCTAATTAAATAATCAATGTGGCTGACAGCAATAGAGCCTGTAGTAAAATACTTAAATCTCCCTCAGTGAACACTTTAATGCGCTTTAATTGATTCCTGCCAAAAATATAATTAATTAAGCCAAGGCCTGCTCTGCAAGAAGAAGAAGAAAATGCCTCTGGGTTCAGCAAAATCTACTTGCTTATTAAAAACATGAGTTACTTAAGTGAGATTTGTTTTATTATTACAGCTTACAGTTTCACATTGGTTAGTGCTGTGTATGTTTATTATCTCTACTACGCAAGGATGTAAAGGAAAGTAAAGGATGTGCACTGTCTTTGTATTGTAACTAAGACTCAACCAAAGTATGAAACCCAGCGCTAAAGTTATTGTTATAGTCCCTCATATCTAACACAGCAGAAACAATGAGCTGACTCAGGCTCTATTTCGGGAAGAGCATATTTTTATTACACACATCATAGTCTAAATATATTATTCTTTGTTCTTTGTTGTTGCAGTGACATGCTGTGTTATACCAGTCAGTTTTCAGTAGTGTGTAAATCATTACAAATTCTCAAAGCACAGAATTGTTCCCCACTGCCATTGTTGAACTGTTTAAAAATAATGTAGGATCTGAAATATGTGCTATGGGCGGGAAAAAGGGAAAAAAATAGACTGTTAAAAGTTAAAATATCTTAACAATGGGAGTTGGATCATAGTGCAACTAAAATAGACTATGCAAGACTGACAGGAGGACTGCATAGACTTTACATAACCCTGTGTCGATAAGTGCGAATAATTTAAGATCAGCTGATGCTAAACTTATAATATGTCTCTGTAAAATAAGAAAGGCTGGGGTTAGAGGAAGACGAGACATTATTACGGTCCAAAGAGCATTAAACAGTATCTCGTCCCCTCCCTTCCTTTTTTTGTTTGACACGTCGGCTCTTTCTGAAGTTGATGCTTGCAGAACAGATAATATTGAGGTGGCCATCTGTATTAATCATAAATGTATGGAGGAAGTCTTAGGACAAGATCTTTCACCTTCCTTTGATTGTCAGCTTGGTATTGTTGGAACATGGGGACGTAAACAGCAAGTCCAAGCCCAAATGAATTCTGATTCTTATGTAAGAACACAACATTACTATCAGGACTCAGGACTTTATTCTTGCTTGCCTGTGCACAAAATTATGAAAGTAAATTAAGATACAATTTTCATATACTGACACAATATAAAAAATGTATACAGGTATCTAGAACCTAGTATTTGGAAACTACTTTGAAAGTGTAGCTTGCCAAGTTAATCATAAAGTAGTTAAACTTCAGAGTGGTGCTTTGAAAACTACTTAAAGGTTACTTAAAATATTAGTTCAGCCAAAAATGAAGTTTCTGTCATGATTTACTCACCCTCATTTTGTTCCAGACCTGTATGACTTGCTTTTTTAAGTGAAACATAAAGAAAGATTATTTGAGAAATGTCTTGATGGCTCAAGAGAAAGTCATATAGGTTTGGAACAACATGAGGGTGAGTAAGTGATGATGGAATTTTCATTTTTTTTGGTGAACTATTCCTTTAAGGGGACAGTTTTTTTTTAGTATTATTATATTCCTCAATAGTGTGACATATTACACTTGAACAGGTACATTTATAGTAAATACTACAAAAATGCCCTAATTTACATAACTAAGTAGGAAACAGCACAGGAACTCAACTTGGTTAATATATTTTGTGAATCTGTTCATTGAAGCGAATCATTCTAATGAACTAATTCGCTAGATGTTTCAGTAAACCATTTAGACAAGAGTTTGATTATCCCATCAGCTCAGACCTTAAAATCAGCGATGTAACGTTTAGTCACGCTACACCACGTTGGATCGTTGTAAAGCTACAATATTGTGAACTAGCTGAGGTTAGTAGAGTAACATTACTTTTAATTTCTTCCTAGAACAACATTTTTATTAAACAAGATAATGGTTTCTGCTGTCCTGTGTTTCAATGTGTGTCTTAAAGGTGTGTTTGATAATGATTGAGTGCGGCTCGGCTAGTTTAGACTAGTTTAGGCTGCCCTGCCATTACTTTAAGTTCTCATGAAGTTATTCTAGTTTGATGGAGGCCTTTGTAAGTTTTGCCCTTGTGGCTAAAGAGATGTAGACTTTTGAATCACTCCCTGCTGAGAGTATGGTGCCATCATTAACGTTGGCCGGTCCATTGAAGACAATGGTCTGAGGGGGTCTGTAAAAAGGCCAGGCATTGTTCACCCTGGGTGGGGTGTGGGCAAGAGGAATGTGGGCCGAACGTGAGCCATGCAAGGCCTGAGAGAGAGACTCCATTGTCCCCAAAGCCACCCCCTCACCCAGAGAAGAGCGAGGGAGGCGAGGGGTCAACTCTCACCAGCCGCATGGCCTTGTGGAAGACCGCCGCTCCGCACAGGGCACGCTGAGCCCAGAGGTCTCCCAAAGCGGAGGTCTTTATGCTCACTGATGTCGCCTTTTGCGGCTTGAACAATTCATGTAGAGTTCAAACTCATTTAGAGTTTCCAAAATGTTGCTCGATTTTTTTTCTCGTTGCGATACAGTCCTTTAAATGACACGCTCAAGAATCTGCGGCATTCACTTTTAGTGGCGTCAAATGATAAATAACAACACAAAGACAATTAAGAAAGGGGTATAGGGGTTAATTTTACCCTCAGTGTCACTAGATTGGACACTAAAGCCAATGAGAAACAATGACACAGCTGGGTGTTGCTCTTCAGACCGCCGAGTGTGTTTTAATGATAAAAAGATTGTGTTGGGAGGACAAAGTTTGTTAAGAAAACATCCTTTTAGATAGCGACCTGAGAAAAACTAGTTAAGCGCCTTAGTACCCCAAATATTTGCTCTCATAAACATACTGAGGACTTCCGTACGTTACCGTCCAGTCCTGCCGAGCAGCTCATCTCTTATCAGCTCTACATCTTTATCTTGGCATCCTTGTTTATTTTCTTTTTGGCATCAGTGCCTGTGTGTGTGCTCGTGGAAGTGAAGTTAGCCGAAATGTAGAAGCCCCAAGAGGTGAGCCAACTGGAAAGAAGAGTAGGGGGAGAAAACAGAGAAGTGCTTCCCTTCTCTTTTATCATCCTCTAGTGGGAAAATATGTGATAAAGAGAGCTGCTAGTTCAGAGGCACCCGGACTATAAACACAGCTCACAGGGACAAAGACAGAGCAGGTCAGGGGCCACATAGCACCGGGCCAGGGGGAAAAAAAGCGCCAAGGAACTCTCAACAATGGCCAGGGAACAAGCTCCTCTGAGGGGCAGAGAGAAGAGAAGAACAGGGAGCACGTTTCTGACAAGTGTTCACTTCTCATTCTTCCGCTTTCCCAAGACGCCCCTCTCCCCCACAGTCTCTTCCTCTGTGTCTCATATCACACTCGGACCATATGGCAGTGCAATTATCACACTAGAGTAAGATGTTGGTCGTTTAGTTTATTTCGCTCAAGCTGAGCAAGGAGTGGCATCAGGAGTGTTAAAACTGAGTCTTTGCTGACAATTTGCTTTAACAATCAAGAAGGTGCAAAGTATGTAAGGAATGAGAACAGTCCACTGAATTATTGAAATTAATGCACACCCACAGGGAGTAAATGCAGCCAGGTCGCAACCACAGGTGTGCGTTCATTTTAAGTTATTTGGGTGGGGTTCATCTCAACACATTTTCACACATTTCACACATTTCAACACATTGTCCAAAAATCTGTGTCTTATGTGTTTAGAAATGTCCAAACCATCATTACTAGTTCAAAAGGGCACTCTAAACTGTTTCTAAGCAGTTATTGAAGTAATAAAGGATGTGTTTGTGTGAGAAAGAGAGAGATCAAGCATGTGTGATTACCTGCGTCTGCTGCGGTTCTCAGCATTGTTGGCCAGTAGCATCACTACAAATTACACAGCTATTGATTTAATTAAGGTTTTACTTTTTTTATTTTTTTATTTTTATTTGTTTAATTATATCATATTTAACTAAATATTTTAGTTGCACCGAGTTACTCTAAAAGAAAAGGTACTGTGTTTCTGCTGAAATGGAAAATTCCATAGATATTAAAAAGATATTAAACAAAAAGACTAAATATTACAATTATTAGAATAAATAATAAAAAATAATAAATGTGAAACTATAATATTACATTGCTCTATCTATAAAATACAAAATATATAATGTAATATTCAAGGCTGCATTTATTTGATACAGTATAAAAGACGATAACATTGTGAAATATTGTAACTTAAAATAACTGCTTTCTATTATAATATATTTTAAAATGTAATTTATTCCTCTTGTGTCAAAACTGAATTTTCAGCAGCCATTAGTCGTCATTGTGAAATGATCCTTCAGAAAACATAATCAAATCATAATATGCTGATTTGGTGCTCAAGAAACATTTCTTATTATTATCAGTGTTTTTGCTGCTTAATAGTTTTTCTGTTTTGTTTTGTTTTGTTTTGTTTTGTTTTGTTTTGTTTTGTTTTGTTTTGAAACCATGATTCACTACCATTGAAAATTTGGAGTAAGTTTAAAAAAAAAAAAGAAAGAAAGAAAGAAAGGATGCATCAAATTAATGAAAAGATGACAGTAAACACATTTATAATGTTACGAAAGATTTCTATTTCTAATAAATGCTTCTCCTCTAGAACTTTCTATGCATCAAAGAATCTTAAATCATGGCTTCAGTTACACTAAAAAAATTTAAGCAGCAAAAAAGTTTTCAAAATTGATAATAATAAAAACCTTCGCCATCACAGAAAAATAAAAATATATTTAAATAAATTCACATAGAAAACAGTTTTTTAAATATGCAATAATATTTCATACATTTCAACACATTGTCCAAAAAGCTGTGTCTTATGTGTTTAGAAATGTCCAAACCATCATTACTAGTTCAAAAGGGCACTCTAAACTGTTTCTAAGCAGTTATTGAAGTAATAAAGGATGTGTTTGTGTGAGAAAGAGAGAGATCAAGCATGTGTGATTACCTGCGTCTGCTGCGGTTCTCAGCATTGTTGGCCAGTAGCATCACTGATAGTACTCTTTTTACTGTAAAAAAATCATTTAATTATTCCAAATATTTGACTGGTAGTATATTCAAAATAGAAAATTACATTTATATAATAATAATAACTAGATTATTAGATTTGCTTTTGGTTCAAAGATCTGCATAGCTTTTCGAATTGATATGGAACTATAAAGTACTACTTCATAGTCAAGCAGTTAAATAAAATTAATCAGCATTTTGAAATATCTGTCAACCAAACAGAATAAGGTTTCATGAATATTCCTGTGGCTATGTTGATTTCAGCTTTGCATTCATCAGACACAGTATGGTCATCAGTCTGAAGAATCTTAAATCATGGCCTCAGTTACACTAAAAAAATTTAAGCAGCAAAAAAGTTTTCAAAATTGATAATAATAAAAACCTTCGCCATCACAGAAAAATTAAAATATATTTAAATAAATTCACATAGAAAACAGTTTTTTAAATATGCAATAATATTTCATGATAGTACTCTTTTTACTGTAAAAAAATCATTTAATTATTCCAAACATTTGACTGGTAGTATATTCAAAATAGAAAATTACATTTATATAATAATAATAATAATAATAACTAGATTATTAGATTTGCTTTTGGTTCAAAGATCTGCATAGCTTTTCGAATTGATATGGAACTATAAAGTACTACTTCATAGTCAAGCAGTTAAATAAAATTAATCAGCATTTTGAAATATCTGTCAACCAAACAGAATAAGGTTTCATGAATATTCCTGTGGCTATGTTGATTTCAGCTTTGCATTCATCAGACACAGTATGGTCATCAGTCTGGCGTGAATGTGCTGACACAAGTGTTTTTGGTGCATGGCGGGGATTAAGTCACTAGATGTGTGCTACACTTCCCAGATGGTGGGGACACTCCGGCTGGCCTGGGCTGCTTTTGAAGGGAGGGTAGAGGGGATAACTAGCTTTTCCACCTGGTCATCTCACCTTAAAAGGCGAGAGAGGGAACAGTGCAAATTAAACGATGATGAAGTGGAGGGGTTATCCATCTGCATCCTCAATGTCAGCCGCAGTCCACCCGCACACACACTCAAAGAGGACTGGACACTCACCACAACCCTTCCTAAATCCCCTCGGGATGATTTAGGCCCGTGTCTGGGGCAGATGGGCTAGGTTGGCGTGCTCTGGGCACACGGTGAGCGGTAAGCGCTAATGCCATAGCAGATTTTTGCCGTTGACCTTTGTGTTTGATCCTATTAGTAGCTGGATGTGAAGATGGACATTGAAATTATGGGGCCCAGAACTTTGTTCATTTATCCGGTGTGTGGGGGGGTCGGGGCCTCAGTCCAGGACCTGCCACTGAATAGTGACCCTGCCCTTCTGACCTCACCAAAGACACATATACTGACCACAAAACAACATGCTGGCTCATGTGTCTTATAAAACCAAACATGGATCACTTTGAACCAACAGTAACATTGTACCTGCCCTTCTAAAATGAAAAATGCACTTAATTGCATTAAATGTGCACTTGTAGTGTACTTATGATCTTAAAAGTATATTTAAAAAAAATTGATAATATAACAGTAATGAAATAAAAGCTTTAAGAGAGTACACTTTCATTGCTATGTTTGTTTTAATACATTTAAGTACACTTTTAAAAAGAGCACTTTGTAATATCCAATTAAAGGTCTTACTTTAATAAAATTAAGTGCACTTTTTGTTTTAGAAGAGTGGGTATAATGTTACTGATGGTTCACAGTGATCCATATTTGGTATTGTAAATCAGCATATCAGCGATGATTTCTGAAGGATCCTGTGACCTTGAAAACTGGAATAATCAGCTTTGCCATCACAGGAATACATTTGAAAATATATTCAAACAGAAAACAGTTCTTTTAAAATGTAATAACATTTCACTATATTACTGTTTTTACTGCATTATTGATCCAATATACTGTATATGTATTAAAAAACATCGTCATGAAAGTTTACTCTCTTAAAGTGATACATTTAAGTACACTTTAAAAAAAGAGCATTTTGTAATATCCAATTAAAGGTTTTACTTTAAAGTATATTTTAAATCATTATGTGTTTTAATCATTTTTGTCGTGCTTTAAAGAATTACTCTTATTTTGATGCAATGACTAGCAAAGAACTTGATTATAATTTTAACTGTAATATATTGTTCAGTATTGTATTTGAAGTTAATATATTTTAAATGCACTGACTTTTAACTTCATCATTACAAATGTATAATTACAAATATATGTAAATATATGACATACAAGTTTTGATAGAAATTAAAGGGATATTTCACCCAAAAATAACAATTCAGTCATTAATTACTCATGTCGTTCCAAACCTGGTTAAGGCACTGAAATGTAGCTTCGTAAAATTACGGCTGAACCGCTGATGTCACACGGACTATTTTACCAATGTCCTTACTACATTTCTGTGCCATGACTGTGGACCCTTGCTGTCTATGGAGGGTAAGAGAGATCTTGGATTTCATCAAAAATATCTTAATCTGTGTTCTGGATATGAACGAAGGTCTTACAGGTTTGAAACGACATGAGGGTGATTAATTAATGACAGAATTTTTGTTTTTGGGTGAACTATCCCTTTAAAGAAATTACTTTAAAGGGATAGTTCACCCAAAAATAAAAAATTTTGATAGAATTTTAGTTTACTATAAATGGTTGTCAGTGTTTTTGGCAGTACACTTTAGCCATATCTCAAAGACAATAGAAGTAATTCTGAAATAACAAGTAAAGACTTAAGTGAGGAAAAAAAGCACTCTTAATTTCAAAACTTTCTAAAAAAGTATCTTTTAACAAGGGTGCCATCACTGATGGATGAAACTTTGGAAACACTTTATATTAACTTTGATTAATAACATTGACAGACATTGTTATTGTCATGTAATGCCAATGTAAAAATCCATAGACGGTCTTTAAACAATTTAGTTATATTTACTTAAATAAGGTTAACCACTGTCTGCACACTATACAGTTGTGTAGCCTATGCTATGCAGTTTAAACATACAAATAAGACAAACTCAACAAGGTAAGTTTTAGAAAAAAAAATGTACTGTTTCCCACACTAATTACATGGTCAAAGCTTGTCTGAATTGAGAACAAATTCTGTATTCTCCGATGGTGAGAAGAAGTACAATTTAGCATACTTTAAAAAACAGTAGGCCTTCTTATTATAGCAATAAGAATATACTTCAGTGAACACTTTATGTAATGTTTTACAGACACTTAATGTATAATGTTAATTGCAATTAAATGCATTATAATTTAAATTTATATTAAATGCAGTTAGCTGAACAGCAGACTGTACAGTGATTTTTTGACCCACTTCTTCTTCACCAGGGGTCATTTGTCATCTTTACACCTGCAATGTAATTACTTTGTATCTGGCAAGTAAAGAAACAAGTATGAGAGACACAGAGAAGCTAAAAGAAACAGGGGACTAAAGGAGGAATGAAGGCACTTTGGAAACACTACATATGCAGACCTCATTTTCACTGGCAGTCTGTGTGTGTGTGTGTGTGTGTGTGTGTGTGTGATGTCACCAGACTCTGCTGCCAAATCTGTGAGAGTGTGTTAGAGGAGCGTGTACACAAGCCTCTCTGATTAGGGCATGAGCCCAGATGAAAGGCGGTAGGGCCAATCAGTGATGAGTTAGGGGCACCCAGGGAGGAAGTGGGCCCGCCACAGGCATTCTGGGCCGTCTAGTTGTTACTATTGAAACGGCGCCCAGAAACAGAAACAAATCATAAAAATGGGGGCGGGAGGCGAGGAGGTGGAGTGTACGTTGTCGAAAATGTTATTATAATCAACTCCCCTTTGCAGCTACATTATCTGAGATGTGCTCTGGAAGAAAGTTCAACCATTTTCTTTTCCCTCAAAAGCCGCGACGGCCTCCACTCGCACCTTTTTTAAAAGTTGGTTTAACGTTTAAAGGTCAGGATCGTTTTTTACTTTTACTTTTTCACTTTAAGCATTGTACTTTCTCCAACCCAGTCCTCCCACATCATGACTGATGCCTATTGAACTGCGCTGCCAGATGTGGTTTGTTTCTTACGTAACAATGCGATCCTTCAACAATATGCTTAGCTCAGATTAGCAATGCCGTGTTTTCTTTTAGATTCGGTTAATAATGCACTCTGGCCACATTCAAATCTTTGAATACAAGTCGTATTTGGTTTTCGAATACTGTATTGTACTGTCACACATTGTGATGTGTTGAAAGGTTTATTGTATTTATTGTAGTTTTGATATGGCTTGTTTTTATAACCACCCCTCACTTGTTAAAACACTTGAGCATTGAAGAGAACATTCATGTCTTGTTGAGTATTCCCATTTGAGATGTACACACCAGTATGTAGACAAGGTGTGAAAGAAGGGTCAGGCATGAGCATGTAGGAAGAAGACGTACAGCCCATGTGAGAAAAGACAGACTCCATGGGTCAAAAGGTCACTGTCAGTCCCCTTGGATGCCACAAGGCTTTTCAATTGCTTGGTGAGGGCTCTTCAAAATTTTTTATAAAATTTGTGGGATAAAAACCATCAAGGTCTCCTTAGGTCTGATCTGACTAAGGTTGAAACACAGGGAGGACTGTGCATTTACAGTGGCTACCTCTAAATTCTGGAACAATTTAGCGTTGTCTGTGAGGCAGGCCCCAAAAACTGTTTTCAATCTAGTCTTAAAATATATTTTTATTCTTTGGCATTTAATTCAGTTTGAGAGATGTGTTTATATACATATATACACATATATATATATATATTATTCTTTGTGGATGTTTGTTTTATGACACTGTATGTACAGCACTTTGGTCAGCTTCTGTTGTTTTTAAATGTGCTTTAGTAATAAAATAAAATAAAATTACTGCCTAAAATACCAGAGACTCCATGCATAGATAATGTGTTCAGTGCCACACTGTCTCATTCATTAAAAGAGAAATCAATGCAAAAAAAGGAACAGGAGAGTTTGATTTTACATAGTTTGTTTGTTTGTTTAGTAACACTTTATTTTAAGGTGTCCTTGTTACACGTTACATGTACTTACTATTATAATAACAATATATTATGCATAATTACATGCAGGTAACCCTAAGCCAAATCCTAATCCTTACCCTAAGCATATAGTAAGTACACGAAGTTAATAAATATTGCTCATTACTTAAATGTATAATTACATTGTAACAAGGACACCTTAAAATAGTGTAACCGTTTGTTTTTGATTTTTTTTCTGAATCTGTGATACTCTGAAAAAGTGATAATGTGAAGCATTATTCTGAACCCTAAACATCATTAGATCAAGTTCGTTCTGTGTTTGTTAGCGATAATATGCACAAACGTGTAAGAATTTCAATCGCTCCAGTGTGCAAATGCCAAATTCACACTATTTTGAGAACAAAAACAAGATAATTTTTTCCTCACTGAATCTGAAGTCGAAGAACAGGGATTTTATTTTTTTTTTTTAATGCAGGCTAATATTGTGAAAGATACATTTTGACTTCATCCTCAAAATATTTCAACTTCATCCTCAAAATATTTCAACTTATTTCTTGTATTGATACGATTTTATTCTCGTAATTTTGACTATTCTCAAAATATGTCGACTTCATTCTCAAACTATTTTGACTTTATTCTCGTATTGCTATGACTTTATTCTCGTAATTTTGACTTTTTTCTCTAAGTATTACAACTTTAATCTCGTAATCTTAATTTTTTTTAACGTGGCACTAAAATATCAACATATTAATTAAATAATCCTGTTTTAATATAAAGAAAGTTTTATTCTCGTTTATTTGTGTTTTTCATGTTTACATGTTATTAATGTCTAAAGTATTACGATCTAATAAATATTCATTTTTAGTAGGGTTTTAAATCTATTTAAACTTCAAGTCAAATTATTTACATGGCATGCTGATGAATGAATGAAATTAATCATATTTATGAAAGCTTTTTAAAAGTGTTATCAGAAGTCAATACTTTGTATGTTGAGTTTGTCAAGATAAGGTAGGTTTTTTTTTTTATTGTTGATCTATGTACACATGCAGATGAACAATAGTTCAACTTTTAAAAATACGCCTTGAGACATATATGTAAAGATTTATTGGGATGAGTCATAAAATTTGGTCCTGAGACAAGCCATATTTGATTCTGCATACTAAGTTATATGAATGTTTTATCTGAGAGTCAACAATTGCTTACATTTTAGTTTTATTTCTCTTTTATGTTTTTCTTATAGTGCATTTTGGTGAATGGACAGACAAACAGCTCTTGAAGGTAGCAGCTACTATTTCTTCCTCACTTTTCCATGGAAGTGAAGGGACAAAAAGAGAGAGGCGAATGAAATGCTTTGAGCATGCACCACAAAATAGTTGCGGACGAAACAGCGGCAGTGCTGGGGTTTTGGACTGAGATTATAAGGCAGTGCTATTACGTTTTCCACTCTAGGATTTACCCCCCCATTCCCTTAACCCAGTCTACACTGCTGCTTGCACATGTTTGGTGGGATGCTTATACTGTGTGTTTCACATTCTGCCACACTCTTAAACCAACCTCTCAGACAGACATTAAAACGCTGAGGATGAAAACGATATGAGGCGCAACACTTGACTTTTTTCCCCCTCTTCCAGCCACACGAGATGGATAAGCAAAGGGATTCTGCCAGCCTCGCAAACAGCATGTGTTGCCCTCTTTTTTCTTAGTATAGACTTCTACAGAGGCAGCAACTGTTTATTTTTCCTGGTGGTATGGTAGCGTTACCACACTAACGATAAGAGGCCTCTGTAAATACAGTTGTTTATAAGACTACAAGCTGGCCAGATCTACACCATTAGTATGAGATTTCAGTTTATTCCTGCTTTCTTTTTTGACAGTGCAAGAACCCCTATGCATCAATCTGGTTTAATGCAAAGCATATCCAAAATTTTCTTACACCACAAAACCCCCACAAACATATACAATTCAATTTGATGGTCTCCTTCAATGTCAGTGTTAAGTCAATATCTTTTTTGACTTAATCATATTAGAACGGATAGATCAATAGCCCTCATGTTTTGCATTTGCAGCAAATGGCCTAGTTAAAATTATGCGGCCCCAACCATTTGTGAGGGGCCCCCTCACGTCATTATGAAGCAATATATATATATATATATATATATATATACAGTATATATACATAGATAGATAGATTTTTTTTTTGAGGAACCAATATATATTGGCTTTTCTGTGGCATCGCTGGGAAAACACATTTTTAAATCTTTATTTTTAATAGTAATTCTAAAATAACTTCCTTCTCATTTACATTATTGTAAAATGTATTTAAAATTCAGAAATCGAGAAAAAAAAAAATTTAATCACAGAACAGTCAGAATAAACATATTTAAGAAATGTCTAAACCAATGTCCATCTTTATAAATGATATTATTTAATCTTTGACATAAACATCCATGCATGATGTCACTATTTGTGGGTGGGGCCTCACTTCATGGTTAACGTGGGAGGAAGGGAGGGGTCAAGATTTGCAGTTGGTCACTGCTGCCAGTTACAGACAGACATTAGTCAAAGACAATCAATAAGGACAATGTGGAAGCTCCAATTATCCTGATTATGGTCTTGACTATGAAGGCGTGAGACAGCCATGTGCAGCATTTCGGGGACAGCTCTGATAGACATATATCATAGATCAATGCTACATGAAGCAAAAACATGCAAATTCCAACCTGACAGGCAGAACCATATAACCCCCCTTCATGGGAAGATCATCCGCTGCTTGCTTTCTCAAAAACTCAATCTCCACAAGCATTTATTTGCAAGGTATGGATTACATAGGAATCTTTAACATCAAGCATATGAGTGTCTGTTTGCAATCCACATGTTTTGATTGGAAAACATTGACTTTGCCATTTTTTTGATAAGCAAGACAAGAAACAGCTTTGATTTCATCTGGTCCAGACTCCTCATAGCATATCTCCACAAGACCGGATGATGGTCTTTCTCTAAATTGCCTCAAATAGTAGCTTAGGCTCTCGACATAGCACTATTATCGCCATATTAGCTGTAAGTTCACTTGCACCCCATGCAACATATTGGGGGAATTTACAATGAATGAACAGTGCCTGCTGAAAGCATTGCTTATTTGCACAAGCTGTCTGCGTTTTACAGTCTGATTCATTCAAAGAATCAAACAAATCAGGTAATGACACAATTTTCAATTTTAAAGATCATTTGCAGCAGACTACCACAATTTGACATACTTTACTGGGACTGTACCTCATCGCCCTGTTTCCATCTATTACTAAGCCTGCCTTCAAGTGCACCTGGGAAACTTGTACTTCCAAGTCAGGCCTGCGTTATTACGACATGTCAAGCATTCAAGTTGGAACCAGTACATGTAATTGTCCTTAAACAAAACTGGAGAATTATATCGTGAACAGCAAACCCTTATCTGAATTCACAATGGTGAAATAATTGTGTATCATCTAGAGTTTCTCACTTTGTTGTGTCATTCATGTGCTCAGAACTCCTAATTATAATATTTCTAATGCTTTTCAACTTTTTTTCAGATTTCCTCAATATGCTTCCTTTTCATTTCTTTAAACGCTTTACCACTTTTGCAGGAGTGCTGAGTGCGGTGCGCGAATACTGTTATCTGCACAAACCCATGTTAACGTGGATTATGAGCAAAGCAAATGAAAAGGATGAAGACAGACATCTGCGATTTCTACCATAATCCGTGTGTTTTGGTACAACACGGCAACGTTTGTTTTGGTGTGTTTTCTCACAACACTTCCTACAATGATTACGTATTAGGTCAGCAGGCAAAGAGTAGGCTGTCTTTTGTGGCTGTTTGAATGCAATCAACCACATCTAAACTATGAAAACAATTTGGTTAAATACATTTTCAAAAGTGGTCAAAAGTGGACAAGCTCAAAACATTTTAGACATGTTTTACACCTGTATTAAACTCCATCTAATTGTGTTTGGATCAACGAAAATGCATCTTAATACCAGGGGTAAACAGGACCTTATGCATATAGACTGCTGAAATTATGGATGTATTCCACTTACAATGCACTTCGCCTTCATTTAGTCATCATTTGATGAATTACTGCTTCCTTGATTACCAGAAAAATTAATAAGCAAAAGTGGCGTTTTTTTTTTTTTTTTTTTGAATAAGGCAATGCTATAAGTCTAATTTACATGAAAAGAAAAGATGTTTGTGCTGAAAAGAATGGGAATGACTTAATGACTTAATTTCAGAGCATTTTTCCCATCGTTAAATTGGATTGAAGGCGGCTGGCTAAAGTGTCGCAGCTGTTTAGTTTCATCCCATTGTAAATTAGGGCAAATTATGAAATTATATTTAAAAAACAAAAACAAAAACAAACGATGCTTCAGACAAAACTCATCATAACATGAACCAAACAGAGAGTTTTAAAGAAACAGCTTAGCATTAACTTTGACATGATGATGGAACAGGGGTAGGCCACAAGCACCTGGAGGCAGCTCTGTCAAAGCCGGTATTGACCTAATTGTCTCCTTTTGGAGGGAGTGATCTGTCTGACTGCCAGGGAGAGGATGTTTAACACAGACGAGCTTCAGTACACAGCAGTGTCAGTCGTGGTTGTGTGACAGGTAAACCAGCCCTGTGGCAGCAGCCATGGCCCCCACACCTTTATTTCCTTTTAAGCTGAATGACAAGAATAAACCTGGTTTAGACAGGAAGGACTTAAACACCACAGATATTTACAAAGGCATTCAAGGTCAAACATTACCGTTTGCAACTGAGTACAATGGGTATGTATTCAACAGTATGACAGGATTTTTTTTTTTATTGTAGTTAAGAACACCCACTACACATCCGAATATGAAACATTCAAATAGTTTGCACAGAAGACTGTTATAGTCAAGCTTAAATGCACTTTTATATACACATTTAAGCTGTGTGTGTTTGCAATTGCACATTTGTACAAATATTTGCTTTACATTTACATTTGTGCTTGTCTTATCTTATTTTTTCGGTTTGCCATGCATGCAAAGACCAGCTTTCATGCAAACATCCTTCTACTGAAATACAAATACAACAGGTTTTCACACCAATTATACCTGAACTTGCATTTCAGGTAGCGCTTGCAGCCATTGTGTAACAAATCAGAAAAAGAGGGGGGCATGAGAGAACACATACATCACGACGGGCCATTTTGTCTACGCCTGCTTGATCTGTGTGAACCAGACTTTTCTCTTTCATCATGCCAAACCTGATTACGATTGTGCCTTGTGCGCTGCACAAAATCTGAAACCACTTAGAGGGGCTCCAGGAGTGAGTGAGTGAGTGTTAGGGAGCAGGAAAGAGAGCGAGGGAAAAAAGTTGACTCTGAAAAGAATGAAAAGCTCTCTGCCGCCATTAGAAGGCCATCAGACTCCATAGGACTCCCAAGTTCTTGGGGGGTTGGACGTGTCTCATTATATTGGCCCCCCATTTCTAAGTCCGCCAGGATATCATAAGATTGATTGTGGCAGGCAAAAATAACAAAAGTCCAGTTTCTCTGGTGAGCTGTGGCCTGTACGAGCTTGTTTTTGAGAATCATTCACATTGATGTCATTGATGATTTCATTTTAAGCATAGAGAAGAAAGCTGTGTGGGTGCTTTCTTTGTGGTACTCTAGGCAAAAGATCAATGTTTCAGTTTTGGGGATATGCAAGCAGCTTATGTATGCGTATGTAGTCAATTAATAAAATGGAGGTAAACTGATGTCATGCAAGGGCATTTTACCCCTGTGGCAATGTTTAGGGTGGTCAGCTCTAGTTTAACTCAGCAAGGCAGCAGAAGTTCACAGTAGCCCTGCTCAGGGGTCCCTGGGGGGCCAGAATAATCAGAGTATGGGGCCCACGTAGCCTACACGAACTGACCCTCCCCCAGCAACGACTGAGTTCCCGCCCAGGTGGCATCCGGAGGTCATCCGTCCAACCTCAGACGGTTTTGGCAGCAGCCCTTATTTTTGAGGGCCCCTTTTTGGGGAACATGGAGAACATTGGTCTAAAACTAGACTGAGCTGAAACACAGGGGAGTTTAGTTGTGGAAAATGAAATGGAGTATTTTACTTTGATTTGATGATCAAGATAAGTGTTATCTACATGTTCGCCCTTAATCCAGTATTTGATGCCTGAGACTATGACCAAGCTGATATTTTGCATTTTTCCACTATAATAAAATAATTTTGTTACATATTATATTATCAGCATAACAATTTGAGTGGAAAATTAGTTCAAACAGTTTAATTGCACATGAATTTCAGAATGTTTTAGTATTTGGTTTGTCCTTATTTGGTTTAATGACACAAGTGCACAAGTTTGTGCAAAACCTGATGATCATGTTTTACAGCATGATTTTAGAACATCTGACCCTTTGTGCAAAGTTCACACTGGTCAATGTCACAATTGTTCTTATGTGATTACTGGCGTAGAAATAGTGCAGAATCTTATTATTTCTGAATTTTACATTAGATTAGGGTGTTTCTTTGTTCTGAGACATAAAACTTCTATTGATTTCTTTGGTTTAAATTAGATTATACATCCCAGATTTTCAGTGTGGTCTTACATTTTTGGATGCGTCTCTATAAGTGCACACTTTAGACTAAATATGCATGTGAAGACACCGCTAGTATTAAAGGGACAGTTCAACCACAAATGAAAATTCTGTCAGTTACTTACCCTCAACTTGCCATTGACTTCTATAGTATGGGGAAAAATGCTATGGAAGTCAATGTATACTGTCAACTGTTTGGTTTCCAAAATTTTTCTAAATATTTTCTTTAGTGTTCAACATTAGAAGTGGAGGGTGAGTAAATGATGACAATTTCCATTTTTGGATAAACTATCACTTTAAAGGCTTATAGAACACTTATGTCTCTATCACATAACTGTCTATACCTGTTATCAAGGAGGAATAATATTTCAGCTGTCCATCACTCTCAAATTTGTTTGCTTGTAGTTTTAGCTTTTAACTACACCTCCTCTTGTTGGTGATAGTGCCAATACGTTTACTGGAATGAGCGAGAGCTTCCCAAGAATTCCTCTTTTA
This sequence comes from Sinocyclocheilus rhinocerous, assembly GCF_001515625.1. NCBI lineage: Eukaryota > Metazoa > Chordata > Actinopteri > Cypriniformes > Cyprinidae > Sinocyclocheilus > Sinocyclocheilus rhinocerous. The sequence goes on along the minus strand of NW_015661991.1, from coordinate 235,883 downwards.
TCCGAGGCTTTGGATCAATTTTAGTCTATAACCTGATCTGTAAATAAACACTCACTTCCTAGTTCAGTCAACTGTCTAGTTATTTTGACATTGGACTAATGGACTTCAATACCATATAAGCTTGCTGTGGTTTTCCACTCAGCACCACCAAGTAATGGCCAGATGAAACTGGACCAGACACGTTGAGCTGCAGGCTCATACTAGAATGGAGAAGTTTAACATAGTTTTCCTATCACTGGACGATGGTGATCTCTTGTGCTGGTGGAACAAATGGAGAAGGGTTCAAAATGGTCAGAAACTGCTAACCCCATTCATGTTTTCTCTCCCAAATGTTTCTCATTCTTGTTGCCAGAGACGTTTGTGTTGGAGGTTGAAAGCCGTGAGGGGGGCGTCCTCGCTCAGACTGTGATGGCTTTAACTGCTGCTGCTCTGTGGTGCTCAACATTGTAAATGTCTATCAGAATGGACTATAAAAGCTGCTGAAGTCAACGCTCTTTGTACACCAGAACCCTTTGACACAGGTCGAACCTGAGAAAGCCAACCAGTACAACATGCCACAACTTCTCTTGAAGCATCACTCAATCAAGCAAAATATGTTCACACACTGTTTTAAGCACTAAATTAAAACACTGCAGACTATACACATGAATGCAGTCTAGAGGCCAAAAGATATGGATTGTACATCAATGATGTGGTGCTCTTTTTTTTTCAAAAAGAAATGAAAAATGCAATTCATGACTTACAATCACGAATGAACCTCACCTATAATGTGAAAAGTATGTTTTTAATTTTATGCCTAAAAAAAACAGATCAAAGTGAATTTTAAAGACGAAAATGTGAAGATATAATGAAAAAAAGCAAACGTAATTCTTTGAAAGAAACATTTATTATATTTGGAATAATCATTTATCACTTTTTCAATCAATCAGTCAATAAATATGTATCAAATATGTATCTTTTCACAATCTGCTTTTTATATGTATCACAATCTGCTTCAAAAACTTTCACAAACTCAAAATCATCTGGTGCGGCTAACACGTAGAAGAAAAAACCTATATCATAATAGAGACTGCATACCCTCATGACTGTGTATTAAAGTCAGTAAGGGTCTGAAAAACAGATAATTTGACATTTTTATGACAATGCAAGGTTAGTTCAAGTTGTAAGATGCTTTGTGGTGCAGTTTCCCAAAAACATAATGATATTTATGAATATGACAAGTGTATGGAAAATATGTTACGTTTTACTTAATAGTCCTTGCATTGAAAATTGTCTTGAAAATCTTTTCATTGACCCTTATTCGTACAAAATTCAAAAGCCTTTTCTAATTACATGCACATAATCTTTGAATTACACTTCATTCAAACTACTGCCTACTGGTTCATCCTGATTGGAATTTCTACCGCAGGGAGGCAATTGACACATTACACATGGACGAAATGTAAATGAAGGAAAGCTTGCCCAGCCATTCTCACCTTAATCTCTCCAACTGCATGATAATGTCAACAAAACCCTGAAATCTGGCTCCGCTGGTTTGCACATCCTTGTCTGATGTCTGTTTACAGTCACAGAGTCCATATGTAAATGCAAATGAGGGTTCTCACTGGGTGACAACAGTTCCCATTAGGAAGGCCAAAGGAAAACAAACAAACAAGCATTTTACTTTGAAGAGGGTCCCCAATCTTCACCCAACCAAACCATGAATGACTATCAGCCGCTCTACATAACAAATGGCTGATCTCAGACTCATGCAGCAAGAAAAGTTGGCAGATGTTAAGATGATCAGAGAAACGCAACTTTCTGAGGGAGAGTCGGTTTGCACTGGAGCTGATCGATTCAAAATAAAGATGTTTTATTTAAGTGGGGAATATGGGGAGTTCCTGGGGGTTTATGGGAGAGGAACTGGCCCTGGAATGCATCTTTAGATCACTGCACTGGGGTGGGCTTTAAAAGCTCCTTAGAGAAAGTTTGAGCGATTCACAGCGAAAGGTCACATTCTCTGGCTTTAGACTTGAATAATTAATATTTATAAGGGTTTAATACCAGTTAGAAGTCCTAACTAACACTCCCACACTCCCACTCCCCTAGCCAAACATGTAATCATGTCCTGAAAGACAGATTTTGAAGATAATGGGATTTTTACCACATGATAGAGGATTGGTAATAACTGACAATTTCACAGACATGTAACTCTTGACATTTTTTTTTTGAGGGTACCATGGTAAGTCCAATATTCAGATACAATTCTATAGTGGGGCTGTCATTTATCTATTAATGATGGACAAGCTTTGTCTGAGAAAGATCTTTTTAATGGTAAATGTATTAATGTGAAAACCAGATAGAATTAATAAAGTAAAATGATCTGCATTGTTTGTATGGCTGAACTCAGTGACCATCAAAGCTTAACAAGTTTGAAATATAAGAAAATGTATTACAGAGAAATAATAATGTTTGTGTGCTGTCACTATTGTTTTGACTATTGTGTTTTATTGTTTCATTTCTAACACTGTAAAAATATTTACTGTAAAAATGTTTCTTAAACATTATTAGAGTACATTTTACAAGAAACAAGATACAAGTTCAGATAGTAAGTAATAAGTAACATAGTAGTAGTTATGTTTAGGTATAGGGTAGGGTTAAGGGATCTAGATATTGGTCATGTATAATAACACATTAATATGTGCTTTATAAGTACTAATAAACAGTCAATGTGCTAGTAATATGCATGCTAAAAAGCAACTAGCTAATAGTAATTAGCATTTCCTAATTTAAAGTGTTACCCTTCAAAATTTCATGTTTAATTCAATGTGTTACTCGTCATTTCTTTGTAGTTATTTGCGAACATTGAATTTTTTTTATTGTATTAAATCCAAAAAAAACATTTGTACATCTAAATGTGACAGATATATTGATATTATGTTTTTAAAAAAAACATACTAGAGTGCTAGAAGTCCAATGTGCTGAACTTTACGTGCAAATACCTACGAATACTAATGAGATCCCATTGGAGTTGTCTATTTTCTAGGGAAGGATGTTTCTTTGATACACATTCCATTAGCATCTAGTGTCGAGGATGATTTACTTTCAAGAGGGGAACACAAAAAGTGTTTGTCAGTATCCTGAGATTATTACCATAATTGAGATTACTGGCGATGAGGCCGTCCTGTGTTGTCTTCTTAATAAACACATTGTGGGCATTATTACGGGGCATAAAAAGGGATGGAACGGTGGATGATGGAAACCCTGCGGCGCAGCAGCACTCATCTGCCGCAGTCCCAGCATCCTGCGGGCCGCAGCGGTGTGAACTACGCTAACCTGATTAGCGGCACGCATCCCTCCTCTGCTTTGTGTGTGTGCGCTGCGTTTTGTCACTGACTCAGGCGGGAGTTCAAATGCGATTACGTCCCCGTGAACAGAGGGAACCACGAGATCGCTCTCCAATGGCTGCGCAACAATCGCAAAATGAGGCGGAAGATAATGAGCCTGTCCGGTGTGCTTCTGACATTCTTGAACATGCACAAAAAGACAAGAGTGGGAACTGATCGGCAGAAAAAGATCCAGAAAGGAGCCTCAGAGGAAGAAAGAGAAAGATCAAACCTTCATGCCCTGTTATGGCTCATAAAGGGCACATCACAGGAGGAGCACAGTGAGGGACTGTGTCATTATCCGAGATGGAGGAGATGAGGCCCAAGCCTGCTTGGAGTGAATATAAATATGCACATTCCCATGACAAACAATACCCACATCTCAATGCCTGCGAGAGAGTCCCAGTTTACAGCTGTCAGACCTTTTCATTACATAACTCACACTGTACCGCCACAGCTAACTATTATAGAGTTGTATTAGAAAAAACACACACATTTTGCATTCCCACCCACTCATAATGCCATTTCAAGATAGAGCCTACAGTTTGCGAGCAGAGTAAAACCGTACAATTAGTCATTTTCTCTCGCACGATTAGGGGCCGACGGCAAAAAAAACCGTGCGGTTTGCTTGAGATCTGAAAGGCTGATTGTGCTGGAGGTTTTGTCCTGCTTTACTTACAACAGGATCCCCGGTGCTTTTCCAGGTTATTCAACAGTTCATTATAAACTATCAATGAACAGTCTGCCTTCTTTAGGCGGCCAAGGCAAAATGCATGCAAAAAAATTATGCAAATGAGCTGCTTGGAACGTGCCACAACCGCATCAACATTTTTATGAAGGGTCAAACAAAAGCTGGTGCTGAACACGCTGCCTTCATCTTCCTCTCTTGTTTTCGTTATGCCTGAGGCGCGCTGGTGGTATTGCATTTCCTCAGCAACACAGTCAAATCCATGCTCTAAATGAATTCTACTGAAAGAGGTCTGTATTTCATTTGAAGCAGCCCGAGTCCAGCTGAAGATAATCTCTCACATCACCACGGCGGGCGGCGAGCTCGAGATCTGGGGTCTTTGTCAACCAGTGTGAGAATCATTAATATTATGTATAAAAAGTTGTATGGTATAGTTCACACAAAAAAGAAAATCACTTTCTCCCCCTCATGTTGTCCAAGACCTTTAAGACTTACTACTTTCTTCTGCGGAACACAAAAGAAAATGTTTGGCCATGTAATGAAAGTCAATGAGGTCTAAAAAAAAATTTTTTTTTAATCAATCAGGGAGCGTTTCCTGAACAATGACGTAACTTGCTGCTTAACTACCATAGTACAATGCATTGTTGGAGAAACAAACTAGCTAGTCACAACTGTTTCCAGAAAATGTAGGAACTTTGTTGCGCATCCGTTGTTCAAACCACATTGGTTAGAACTGATGTTAACGATTTCAAGCAGATGGTGGAGTGATAACTTCTGCTAATGAATCGAGATCAAATTAATATCAGGTTATTGTTTTAAATCACAAACATGGCATCTGAGGACTGCTTCACTGTTTTTGTTTTGCATTATTTGCTGTTTTGTGGGTTCCTTTACGTCACTCCAGAGTTCCCTGTGGTAATAGAGCAAGTACACACATGCACCCTCTTCAAAAATTCTAATAATCAAACTAAAAGAAGTAGAATGAATGATTAGTATACATATTGAATGAAAGATATAGACTGTATGACATGCTAACTTGCTTATTTTGCTCAAGTGCATAATCTATTTGTCCACATGTCATAGTAATGAATGAATGAATGAATGATGCATTTATATGCATCATTCATTCATTCATTCATTCAAAATGCATCATTCATTCATTCATAGTAAAAAGAAACTATGCTTCAAAGCACGTCAAGAGTTGTAGTTCCAACCACACAACTTTGTGCTGCTGTTTGTAAATGTTCTTTGGAACATAGATACAGCGGGAAACACCAAATCCTTTCACTGTGTTGGTAATGACAGAACTTACGACCATTGTTGGATAACTATGCATTTGGGAAACGTGTTTGTGGAATAATGCATATTTCCTTCCTTCAAAAGTCAAAGACTGAATGGAGTGATGTATGTTAATGCAGTCTGGAGACGGCGAGGCACTTGAATATCGGGGGTGCAGACAGAGAGCTATGAAGATTTATCAGGTCACCTGGGGCACACTGACAGCCTTTGAGCAGGACATTCAAATGGCTGTTGGGAGAAGGAGCAGGTGATAACGCTCTCCAGCCCCCTCTCCCAGCATGCTCATATTGTGTGTGTGTGACAGAATGCGAGTGCTCTTTGTATGTCTACCTCAAGACAGGAAAAAAGAGGGTTACGAGGGCATTCAGAAGCAAATGAGCAGAGAACCAGCGTCCAGAGGCTGTCAGAGAGAGAGAGAGAGAGAGAGAGCGAGAGAGAGAGCAGTGCGAGAATTCAGAATCAAGAGCCGAGCAGACCGCTGTCGCTCGTCAACTTACCTTCTAATGTTGAAATACTGTCAAACCAAAATGTATTCAGACACCTTCAACATTTCTCACATTATCACAGTTTATTCGCTATAGTTTACAAAATGCTAATAAAATATGACAAGAACTGTGTCAGAACAAATTTATTTTGATAACGCCATCCTTCTGTTAGACTGTCTCACAAATGAATCAGGTTGAATAGCTGTCAGCTGTTAAATTGAAGTGCACAAATAGATAATACCAATTTAGGTCAACCAATTACCAAGCAATGCTTAATTTTGTTCAGTCTGTGGTGTAACAAGGTCACATTAGCAATTAAAGAAAAAAACACTTAAGCAAAACATGGTCAGGTCAAAGTGTCTGAATAATTTTTGGTTCCAAATTTTTATCAATTTTACTGGTAGTCCACTGTATGAAGAATTTTTGGGTATAATATGTCACAGTTTATTTTATTTTGCTATCCTCACTTACATTAATGAACTATAGTGTCCGGTTGCACCCACTAGTAAAAAAAAAAAAAAAAGTCAAAAAATATATCTGGTGTCTGAATAAGATTAAAAATATATATTCTCTTGAGAATATTATACTTAAAACCAAATTATTTGATCTATGATAACTACATTATTTTTAAAATTAATTAAATCCATTCATTAATATCTGAAACAAAACTGATATATAAATTATCCATAACTGAGGGCCGCAGAAAAATGTAATATATATAGTTTATTTGGATAAAAATGTGCATGTTCTATCTGTCAAATTTGTGACTGAAAATTCCAGACAAGTATTATAGTTTTGAACTAGATGGAGATGGAGAAAGAGGAATTCACAATTCTCTCACACACCACTAGAAAACAATGATCATAATGATCATATTCTGATTGACAGATTGAAATCTTTTGATGGATGGATCGGGAACACGACTATTTGGCTCTAATAAAGGGATTCAGATCTGTTGACAACACATCATGTCTGTTTCACATTAATGTCAGAATATACCATCATGCCCAGCATGGCAACAATATTTAACAAATTGCAATACACTGAAAACTCCAAATGCAAATGGGATTTCCATTTAAGACCACCATGGCATTGTCAGAGTGACTGGAAAACAAGATGGATGATTCCATTCCTCCATTCTAATTGGCTTTGAATGTTCTAATTCTCCATCTGGCCCTTTCGGAGGTGACAACGTAAACAACATTCCTAGATGAAAGTGAACGGTGGCAACCCTGACTGGGAGAATGGGCCTGCCTGATCAATCAGCCAACATTGATCCCCTTTAGCACATGTGTAAATATGGCCTATGTGCCTCTGTGTGAGTGTTTAGTTTGCATGTGTGTATGTGTTGGGGGGTAATGGTTGGGGAAAATGCAACGTCCATGTTCAGGGTGTGAATTTTGGGCCGTCTGACCTCCTAATTATGGCTCGAACCCCACTAATAAAAGGTTAGGGGGTCTTAAGACTATGTATTTCTTTTACATTTATCTATATATCTATCTATAGAGAGATATCTGTTCATATATTCCTTGAGAATCAAACCATGTCCTTAGCACCATGCTGTATTGTTTGAGCTACAGGAATGCTACAGAAAAGTTGCTTTTGTGTGTGTAAACATAACAAATACAGTGCCGTGAAAAGGTTTTTGCCCCCTTCCTGTTTTTTACATTTTTTGCATATTTGTCACACTTAAAAGATTCAGATCATCAAAAAAATTTTAATATGACACAAAGATAATGCGAGTAAATACAAAATGCAGTTTTTAAATGATGATTTCATTTATTAAGGGAAAAAAGCTGTCCAAACCTGCCTGGCAATATATGAAAAAGTAATTGCCCCCTAAATCTAATAACTGGTTGTGCCAC
>NW_015661991.1:224896-225985 GCF_001515625.1 Sinocyclocheilus rhinocerous | reverse complement strand
TAGTTTGCATGGTTTGCATGTGTGTATGTGTTGGGGGGTAATGGTTGGGGAAAATGCAACGTCCATGTTCATTTTGGGAATTTTGGGCCGTCTGACCTCCTAATTATGGCTCGAACCCCACTAATAAAAGGTTAGGGGGTCTTAAGACTATGTATTTCTTTTACATTTATCTATATATCTATCTATAGAGAGATATCTGTTCATATATTCCTTGAGAATCAAACCATGTCCTTAGCACCATGCTGTATTGTTTGAGCTACAGGAATGCTACAGAAAAGTTGCTTTTGTGATAACAAATATAACAAATACAGTGCCGTGAAAAGGTTTTTGCCCCCTTCCTGTTTTTTACATTTTTTGCACACTTAAAAGAAAAAAGCTGTCCAAACCTACGTGGCCCTATGTGAAAAATTAATTGCCCCCTCCTGTTAAACCATGAAAGAACTGTGATTAACCACATTATTTTAGAAAGCTGAGTTAAATGTCACTAGCCCCACCCAGGCCTGATTACTGCCAGACCTGTTGAATCAAGAAATCACTTAAATAGAACCTGTCTGACAAAGTGAAGCATGCTTAAAGAGCAACACATCATGCCGCGATCTAAAGAAATTCAAGAACAACAAAATAGTTGACATGTATCAGTCTGGAAAGGGTAATAATACATTTCTAAGGCTTTGGGACTCTAGCGAACCACGGTCAGAACCATTTTCCACAAATGGAGAAAACTTGGAACAGTGGTGAACCTTCCCAGGAGTGGCCGGCCTACCAAAATGACTCCAAGGGCGGTAGGGCCCCCGAAACACCAGGGGGCCCCCTTGCTCTCAAAGATGATTTAATTTTAGTTTAGTTTTTGAATTTGCCCAGCGGTTATGAAAATCGCTTATGTCATTTCTTTTAATGTGGTGTGCTGTCGCCTTTTCTACGTAAAAATCAGTCAAATCATGTAACGTGAATGTCATACAGTGTCTTACTCGAGACAAAAAAAAAATGAGTTGATAGCGTACTGAGCCGCGGAAGAGACACCGTTTCTCAAGCGCTTTCCATGAGCACGATCCGAGAGGGAGTGAACATGGACAAAGGCGTTTCATTCAT
>NW_015661991.1:204716-224886 GCF_001515625.1 Sinocyclocheilus rhinocerous | reverse complement strand
CTTGCTCTCAAAGATGATTTAATTTTAGTTTAGTTTTTGAATTTGCCCAGCGGTTATGAAAATCGCTTATGTCATTTCTTTTAATGTGGTGTGCTGTCGCCTTTTCTACGTAAAAATCAGTCAAATCATGTAACGTGAATTCCATGGGAGAGTTCCAAGGCAAAAGCCATTGCTGACCAAAAAGAACACAAAGGCTCATCTCACATTTGCCAAAAAAATATCTTGATTATCCCCAAGACTTTTGGGCAAAGATTCTGTGGACTGATGCGACAAAAGTTAAACTTTTTGGAAAGTGTGTGTCCTGTTACATCTGGCGTAAAACCAACACAGCATTTCATAAAAAGAACATCATACCAACAGTCAAACATGGTGGTGGTAGTGTGATGGTCTTCAGGACCTGGACGCCTTGCCATAATTGATGGAACCATGAATTCTCAGCCGTCAGTTTGTGACCTCAAGCTCAAGCGCACTTGGGTTATGCAGCAGAACAATGATCCCAAACACACCAGCAAGTCCACCTCTGAATGGCTCAAGAAAAACAAAATTAAGGTTTTGGAGTGGCCTAATCAAAGTCCAGACTTAAATCCGACTGAGATGCTGTGGCATGACCTTAAACAGCCCATACATGCTCGAAAACCCATGTGGCTGAATTAAAACAATTCTGCAAAGAAGAGTGGGCCAAAATTCCTCCACAGCAATGTGAAAGACTCATTGCCAGTTATCGCAAACGCTTGATTGCAGTTGTTGCTGCAAAGGGTGGCACAACCAGTTATTAGATTTAGGGGGCAATTACTTTTTCACGTAGTGCCAGGCAGGTTTGGACAGCTTTTTTCTTTTCAAAACTGCAGTTTGTATTTACTCGGGTTATCTGTATGTAATATTAAAATTTGTTTGATGATCTGAATCATTCAAGTGTGACAAATGTGCAAAAAAAAAAAAAAAAAACGGGAAGGGGGCAAAAACGTTTCCACACCGCTGTATATAACAAAAAAATTCAACATCCCTGAATAATTTGTAAAATAAAACTCAACTGTGATGTGAAATTAAATGCATGTTCTAAATCTTCAGAGGAAAAGGAAGTGGTTGAGTTTTGTCCACTATGTTTGGTCTTCACGTGACCCTCAGCGGCCAGTCCTTCTGCTGCTGTGCCGTCTCTTCCAAGGACCTCTATTATCCTTAGGGTTTTTCCTCTTCTCAATGCCCTTGGCTTCAATACGTGTGAGGGCCTGACGCAGGCCACCCCTGCACTGCGGCGGAACCCTGTTTCTCTCCGTTTGCGGATCACTAAACAGGACAATCACTCTATCCATCTTTTCATGGGCTATTGTAGTGCCACCCTGCCTGCAGAAAAGGGTCCTTTTCAGTGGGGAACTTTTTTTTTCTCTTGCTCGATCTTTCCTCTCCTTTTGATGGGTTTTCTTGGAAGTGGGTGGGGAGGATTTTGAGGGTGCAAAAGAACCCCCCCTATACTTTGTCTGTTATGGTCCTTTTTTGCACATATCAAAGATATGAAGAGGAGTCAAGACTTCAAAGCTGAAGATGGACTTAGTGTGACAGTGACCTCCCCCAACTCAACGAAAGAGGTTAGATCAGAGGTCAGACTTTGGGGACAAATTAAAATATATTTGCTTGCAGGCCTGTACAAAACCCAAAAGTGGGGAGTCATAAATTCAATCACTCAGATTATTTGAATTATCCAATACTCAAGTGAAATGATTCCAAGTCACTGTTTTGCCCACAAAAAAAAAATAATGTTAATGCACATTTTATATCTACTAAAACTTTTACAAATATCATAACTATTTCAACCATGTTTGTAAGTGAGATTAGACTTATGTATGTGCCTATGTGATCTGCAAATACACAGTTATTAGCATTCTTAAATATAGAATTGTAAGATAAATGGGCTAAAGCAAAGTACTGCTTTAGCAAATCAGGAATTCTTTGAAGAGGCTCTCAAATCCTAATCTCATGGGCAAGCATTTGCACTAGAAGACGGTGCATTGTCTGTGATCTGGTCACTGAAGAACAAGGCTTCTCTGCAGTGCAAGGTGACCCTGTGTGCCCTTGTCAACACCCACCCTGCAAATTACAGACTTAAGTCATACAATTATGCATATATGCTAGCATGCATTCCTCACTTGATGAGAGGATGTAGCCAATGTAATGCAGTGTGTATGTATTACAAGACTTGCCCCTTGAACTAACAGATACTTCTGGTGTCAAATAATGGGCACGGGATAATGCTTCTTCTATGTATGTGCATTGCTATATCTCCAAGGACCGAAGGTCCATGGACCTCCTTATCATCTTAACAGACTGTCTTTGTTAAGATGACCAGATTACTGAACACAGACATGTTTTAAGACATTTTGAGAGTTGCATAACACTCTCAAATCATCTGCTAAAATCAATTTATTCTATATCATATCTGAACCCTGAAAATCAACATTGTGTACAATGTAATTATTGATTAAAATGCCAGTAAAATGTGAATGAGTGTGAAAAGGGTTGAAAAATTATATTTTCTTTTTTGAGAGTGATGGGCCTGCTGCTCTACCTCCTGCATGGTTCCTGGGAAATATATTTGCTTTCATTTGGCACCACATTTATCTTCATCACCATTAGTGGAATAAAAGGTAGCCACTGGGCGAGAGTGCGCTGGCTTTGGGATTGGAATGGATCCCTTCAACAAAGAGGTTTTGGGGGCAGAGAGGCCGCAGGACTCCACTTGGAGTTTTTGGACACTGTTAGTTCAGCTCAAAAATTTGCAGACGAGCATTACGGAAGTGGTATGAAATGATAGCAGAACTAAACAGGGAATCTTCGGATTATATCATCATGCTTATTTTGCAGAAAAAAAGGGGAACGCTTCATCCTTCCTTTTTCCTGAATCAGAAATCAGCTGTGAAAGGACACACTGTTGGGCCTTGAAAGTACTCTTCTGGTTGTATCTCAAAAGTTACTGTTGTTGTATAAAAGTTTTTGCAATGCATGGACATCGCTGTCTGAGAATGTACCTGAAAAAATGCAGTTAGGCTACTCATTCATCTTGGATCCCTGTTATATGGTGCTGTACCATACCGGTGTAGTTGTTTTTCCATTATAAAGATTTTATCAAGGCTGAGACATCACGACTTTTCATCATGCCTTTCATCATGAAGTCCTGTTCATCTCTATTTTACGACATTGTAAATTCTCAATAATTACATTCCAAGCTGTTGTGCCACAAACAAATTTCAATTTGAGATCACGCAAGGTATGTTTACATGCACTCATTTTAATAAGTCTGAATGAATCCAATTTGATTTCAGATTCTATGAACCCTTTTTGCAATCCGATTTTCATCACATTTTAGTTTACATATGCATTTGTGTATTTTGAACAAAACGTCAGCACAGTGCAAATATTTTGTAAATATTCAGTCTCCTCCAGTCTCCAGCTCAGAAGACTTAATTTGAGCTGTCAAATCAATTAACAGATTATTATAATCAATTCAATATTCAACAGATTATTTTGGTTCCTACAGACATGGCACATGAAAGCACCTGAATTGAATTGTGTCCAAGCAAGCATCCCATCCCAAGAGCTAGAGATTATCAGTCTATTGTATGCTACAGGATGGACAAGATCAGTACTTGTACACCTGAGGGCACAGGACAAATAGCCAGGGCTTAATGAGTGGTAATATTCAGTAAGAAAGACGAAGACTACAGAAGAGGAGGGAGCCTGCAGGTAAAAGTGATAGGTGGAGGGATTAGCCCAAGTGACTGATGACCAGCAATCTGCTCATTAGGATAGCCGTTAGCTCTGCGCTAGCAACTGAGCATCACGATAGCTGTACTAGCACAATGATTTATTGCTGATTTACTGCAGGCTGCTCTAACATAATGAATGAAGTCATTTTTACCTTTCAGGGTTTGATGTTACTTCTAAACCACCATGGCAGATTACTTTTGACTTTTACTCATAATTCTATATAAATGTTAAAGCAGAAAGTATGTAACTGTTAAATATAAAACAACATAAATACTAAATGACTCATACACTGTAAAAATTGTTTTGTCAGGTAATTTAAAGCATGTGCTTTATGTGGTAACATCTAAATGAACCAAGTTTTATTAAAGTGAAATTTGTTTTATTATAACTGAATAATGGGATACTTTAAGGGTTCAATCAAAACCCTTAAAATTCCAAAAAAAAGTGACCATTAATGTAACAAATTTTCACTGTTGTTACAGTATGGTGATGCACAAACTACCTCTCAGATACCTCTGTCTTTTGTAGCAGTGGACAGATGTCCAGCTCTCTCAAAATATATTAAGAAAAAAAATAAATAAATAAAGATCGGGAATGAGATTGTACTCTTGTTTTGAATTTAAAAAATAAAGAAATAAAATAAAAACTTTTTTTTTTCTTTGTGATTTAAATTAAGGCATCTAGGGCTATGTTTAAACAAACAAATTGCATGGTACAGTATATGTGCCATTGGCATTATGGAGATGGAAGGTATAACTGCACAAAGGTATAAATGATCTTGAGTTGAGGGAGGAGATGGGCACTCATTGGCAATTAGAACGACACCCTGTTTGAATCCTTGAAAAAGGATAGTCCTTTGTCCCGCTACTTTTGTTTCTTAATCTCAGTGCTCACCAGGACTGAGTCGTTTACCTCTAGGTAGCCAGAAAGAGTTATTTATTGTGCCCTCATCCCTACATTCATATGCAGGCATCCACATTCACCTTAAACCTCCCTAATGGGTAATGTGCTTAAGACTCCACCTGAACATTACCCGATGGGAAAAAAAAAACTCAGCTCTTTTGTTATACGTTTAAATCCAGTTGTTTGTTGAGGAAATCCTTATAAATGTGTGTAGATTACAACTGTGCCACAAAAATGTCATCTGTGTGTGTATGTGAGTGTAAATATATTTAACATAATCTAAAAGAGGAAAAAGTATTTCCATTTTAAATCACAAATGACTTTTTATTCATTTATAATTCAATGTAAACATGACTGAATTAATTATAACTATTTTTTTTTTAAATATAGTTGTTTAAGATGAATATCTATTAATATAAATTATTTGAAGGCCCGAAAAACACCAATTTTATATTCCCTGATATTTCCAAGTTTCCATGACTGTGGGAAACCTGCTCAAATTAAAAATGCAGTCTAGCTTGCATTCATTGCTAGAGTTCAGCAAGTTGGCCACTAAAACATGCTTAGCTGGTTAAAATAAAGGGTCCCGAGCTAAGTTAGAAGCTCACTATCATGCTCAATAATCAGATAAATGTAATTTCCTCCGAGCCGACGGCACTTGTTTTCTATGAGGTGGAAGAAACAATGTTGTGCTAATGCTGTCAGGTAACTATGGATTGTGATAGTTTCAGTCACTTGCAATAGGCTCCCTTAAAAACCGCATCAGTAATCCACAAACGTCTAAACATCTTATGAATTCAGATACTTGTTAATATTTTGTTATCTATTTTTTAAGAGTGAAATCGAACTTGAAATGTACACGCATTGTCTGCAGACAGAAGAGAGCGATTTCCGATTGGACCGCAGCACTACAACTTCCTACTCTTTCTGCCGTACTTATGGTAATAGAAGTACAAGTAAAAACTCACATGGTCGCTCATTCATTGTTAGCAACACTTTTGTAGCCCAAGAAAGCTATCAGTAATTATTTAGTCTATTTACAATAGGTTAGGTTCGAAACTTTCCTGAAACAGCTTCTGACTGTTTGTTATTGATAGTCGATCTCAGACGTCAGGATTTTTTTTTGTTTGTTTGTTTGTTTTTATTATTATTAGTAGTAGTAGTCGTAGTAGTAGTAGTAGTATAGGCGTGAGTAAAACATTCGTACAGTTTTTTTTTTTTCCTTGAAAGATAATGGAAAAGATTACAATGTTTTAAATACGTATAAACGTACAATGTATGTATTACGTTTATTTTTCCACTCGGACGCATGTTCTGGACATGGACAGATAAATTAGTCTTAATTATAAAAAATATAATAGCAATAAAGGTCTAAGTAGCATTTGATCTCAAAAAGCACAAAGTGAACTAATGTTTACTTGTATTAAAAATAATTGTGTCGGTGATATATCTGTATTATACAAAATAATTAAATAAGAAAAGAAAACGGTGTACTAATATGAAGAAATTCTTCCTTCTTTTATTTATTTTTTTGCTAGCTCCTCTCTCAACTCCAAAGTTTTTGGGACAACCAAATGACTTGTTTTACGGTACTGAAAGTGGAATGTGTGGAATTTGTAAGGCTTCGATTCATCCTGAAGCTACAGCAGTGAGGCAGTGAGGTCTTTAAAGTGAGAGCGCCCCTATTTGATCAAACTCTATCAAGCAATTGGTGTTGTTAACGCTATGTGCAGATGGTCTGTCTAAACTCCATAAACAAGCCAGTACTCTTCAAAAGGAGGAACACTGTTTATTCACGATTCGAAAAGGTGTAATGACATTTTTCAGTATTTTCTGAAATATGTAATAGCCTACTCACATAAACATTTTATTGAAACTTCAGGAGCTATATTTCGTTATTAAGTTAGGATGACAAGTGGAATACCTCTCGTGAGATTTCTGAAAATTTTACAAAATATTTTGTACATTATACATCTGCACGAGGAGTTTTCAGATGAAAGCTATGCCGCAGTTCTGCCTGGCAACAGGCGTTCTCGTTCATTGGTTTAGGATCATTTGTGCTTCCTTCTTTTAGGGTAACCCAAAAGAGTTTGCTTTTTTTTCTCCACCCCAGACCACACATTTGTCTCATATATACGGAAACCACATTCGAGTTTATGCATAAATGGCTGTAATATAAAACTTCATAAAGTGATTGTGCCATAGGCTAGTACAGTCATAAAGAGTTTAAAGAATCTAAAAAGGTGTCTCAGCAGAAAACAATTGTTAACAGACTTTGAATTTGACATGAATAAAACTTTGGGTCCCGAGCGCCCTGAGTTTCTCAACGCGACAGTGCATGGGGACCTTGATTTGGACTATTATACCGCCCCCTACCAATACTACTTCACCAATACACATCTTCAGACCCTTTTACCCCGTCTTTCCACCCCCGATACCCACAACACTAGCAGCCTGCCCCCCAGCACCCCCACCTATTCTCCTTGGTCACTCGTCACCCGGCATAGGACCTCCTATTTCCATACTGCTAAAGGAAGGAGCCCAAGCTCGAGAGAAGATAGTTCTTTAAGATTGATCCTCCGCCCTGAGCAGACAGCCTCGCGCTCTCTCACAGGCTCGCTGCTGCTTTGATCTTCCCTTAACAACAGTCACGTCATAGGGGAGTTTTGTCAAGCGGAGCTGCAGCGAGAGTTTTAGAGGGTTCAGCAGAGGCAGCAAAGCATCCACGGGACCAGTGTCCGACACGAGATCCAGTTTTCTTACTTTTTGTCACCGCTAAACCTCGGGCACCGCTGAAGACATGGAACACCAGCTGTTTTGCTGTGAAGTGGATACCATTAGAAGAGCTTACCAAGATAGCAACCTGTTGAATGACCGAGTTTTACAGACAATGCTCAAAGCAGAGGAAAACTATCTTCCATCACCAAATTATTTCAAGTGTGTTCAGAAAGAAATTGTACCTAAAATGAGGAAAATCGTCGCCACATGGATGCTCGAGGTTTGTTTTGGATAATAGCTGTCTTTTTAGTATTAGCTACACAAGTTTGCCTCATGATGATTCTGCTCTTGCTCTTTGGACCCCAAGAACTGTTTAATAAATGTAAATATGTTTAAATGTAACTTGCGTTCTTCAGCATTGTTATCCATCCCAGAACTGCACGGAAATATGCTGTCCGATTATTATTGGCGATTTGTTTGCGTAAAAATAATGTTTTATTACGACAGTAATATCAATCCTAGACCTGGGAAGTTTTCCGTGGTTTCCGCTACCGCATTTTTATTTAAATCGATTATTTTTCCCCCATTCATATGTGTCGTTTCTTATTAATCTAAAGAAAATATAAATTAATTTAGATTTTACTTCAATTTAATTCCAATGTACACGTATGCATTCTCACTCGTGCCAGTAGCTTATTATACGCCATCTTTGTTGTCGTTTGCTTAAGTTTTTTATATCTCTAAATTCTAAAATGGAAACTTTATTGACATCACTTGCGTAAACGCGCTTACTAGTTGTCCTTTAAATCGCAGGTATAATTCAAACCTAATTTTTGCAAGAAAACGTAATATTTGTATCTTAAAAGTTTTGTTTCAGTTTGCCATACACCTCCTGCACGACGGTCTAAAAATATAATATTGTTTTAAGTTTCTAAATTCAATATCGTAATATAAACAGTCGGATTATATTTCCCATCGAATGATTTGGATTTACAGATGTTTAACATTAGATTTAATGCTTTGGAATAATTTATATTAATTTTTGAAACACCCGCTTCTCGCAAATGTCGCATGCTTCTCTTTGTATGTAGGGGCTTTAGAATTCAATTCATTTCGCATCGTTTTCGTCATTGAATTCGAAAGATTTTGCTTTTATCCAATAAAGCATGCGTTACCCGACATTTACATGTGTTTTAAGTCGAGCGAAACAATTTTTTTATATTTTTAAATATTTTTTGAAAAGATGACGAACTAGAAAATTGTTTCCTGAACCTAGCTTGGACGCCACCTTTTTGCATCGGAAAGCACCGAGCGCTAGCATCAGCAGCAAATTGCAATATTTATACATTGTCCAATACTTTAGATTTGTATTAGGCCTAACTAACTGATTAAGTACTCTTTTTAGCGTTCGCAAACGTCTCTTTTCTAACTTAACCCTTTCTAGTGCAAACGCACGACTCAGCAGATGCTAAACACGTGGGGTAACTCCAGAAGATGAAAGCATAGCAAAATAATTATTTCACTTCGTTTATTTAATTCATGTTCACCAAAATATTAGTTTCTTTCGATTCTTACCGCATATTTAGTGGGGGGGGGAAGCAGCCAATTATTCGAGGTCTTTGTTTTATTATATGTATACTTTGTTTTCTTTAAAGGTCTGTGAAGAGCAGAAATGCGAAGAGGAAGTTTTTCCGCTGGCTATGAACTACCTGGACAGATTTTTATCTGTGGAGCCCACCAAAAAGACCAGATTACAGCTGTTAGGAGCAACTTGTATGTTTTTGGCCTCTAAGATGAAAGAGACTGTGCCACTAACAGCAGAGAAGTTGTGCATATACACGGACAACTCCGTCCGTCCCAGCGAATTATTGGTAATTATTAAACACTTCATAAGTATACAGCTTGAAACTGTTTTCTTACGTCAATTAAAGTCATGCAAGTCACGTAATTTTGCGCAAAGATGTGTAGGTGAATGTCTTGGATTAAAAATCTTAACCAGATAGGCTAAATGGATTGGTCTGCAAATGTAAAGCCACCCCTCAGACATAAATATTAACGCGCATGTTACAAACTTTGTACTTTTTATGTGTCCGCTAATTGAATGTAGGCCTTGCTTGACTGTGCAATTAATCGACATCTCCATCTAGCGGTCAAAGAGTGTAAAATCGTATATGGAAAATGCGCCTTTATGTAAACTTGGGCCTTTTTATGTCTCCCTCGCAGCAAATGGAACTGCTGGCGCTAAATAAACTGAAGTGGGATCTGGCCTCAGTGACACCACATGATTTCATTGAACATTTCCTCGCCAAACTGCCTATACATCAGAGCTCCAAGCAGATACTACGCAAGCACGCCCAGACGTTTGTGGCCCTCTGTGCAACAGGTATGTTTAACTGTTTGTGTTCAGTTTTAATTTGTTCATATTTATTAATGTAAGAGAATTTGCCTTAGTGTAAATATTGCCGACCAAGCAAAAGTATTGAGCGCTTTGTTACGAACATGCATTGAAGAACCTCCCCTTACCTCACCCAGTACTTTGCTATCAGGCGGACTTCTTTATTGCAATGGAAAGAGCCATTTCGCTTGTCCTAATTCCTCACTCGCAGTTATTGTAAACCAGTGTGAACCTCTGCAAGAGAGAGGAAGTCTGTTTTCCTTTTGTGGTGATTGCTGTGACTGCACCACGGCTCCTGAGAAGCCCTGCCTGCTTCACGACACCACTGCTATGCATGCAGTGCATGTGAACCAAAAAGAGGAAGCTGTTTTCTGACATTTTTCTTGTGAAAAGGGCTTTGTAACCTGATATTTTCCCATGTCTAGACGTCTTGATGCCCAGGTCTCTTTGATTGAGAGCATGTTCAGACGTTAGGCTGCAAAACCACTTTTTTTGTCGCGAAACCTACAGCAGTCAGTTTATCACCTGCTAGAATAAGCAAGTAATACTACTACTCCGGTATATTCCCCACTCTTTTTGTCCCTCCATTTACATGGTGGGTATCACCGCAGCTCGCTCCCCTTTTATGTTTATGACCTGCATTTCTTTGGGAAGTTGCCTGGGATCTCAGCCAGGGAGAGTGTGGTTGGATGGATACCGGGAAGGGGGTGGGCGCTGGTGAATGAAATGAATGGGCTGGGGTGAAGGCTCCCGTGCCTTTATGCTCAATTTGTCTTGACAATTGCCCTCTCGTCTCTGAGCTAGCAATGCTGGATGACTTCCTATAAGAAAGGCAGTTGTATTTCTCTGTTCGCCATGTGTGGGCGAAGCGCAAAGTGAGAGTATAAGGTAAAGAGCCGGCATTGATTTATAAGCTCCGCTTATTGTCCGTTCAGGTTATGAATGCACCGGAGTTGTGTTTTATGAAGTAGGAGATTGTAATATCTTGAAAACCCTAAGATTTCTATGCACATTTAGCGTTAACGTGTGCATAGAGGCATGATTTATGGGACGTTTTGGGAATAAGAAGGCTGCAGTAGGGGGTAGCTTGCCCAGGACCTACAGCAAAGTCCTCTGCCTCCCCCCAAAGGCTTTGAGCCCTGCCGCAGAATGGTGTCGGGCCCCAAATGTCACGGACTGTCCCCTACCAACCCTGCTCTCATTATAGTTTAGTCATGCTATGCTTCATTATGAGCTCAATCCCAACTCTAGCTTCTGATCCAATATGGCCCATTTTATTCCTCTTATTCTTTGGGCCACTTACTTTTTGGTGGCTTTTTTCAGAATTTCCTGAGTTCCAACCACGGTACGTTTGTTATTTTCAGATGTCAACTTCATCGCAAGCCCTCCATCCATGATCGCGGCCGGCAGCGTTGCAGCAGCAGTGCAGGGGTTGTACCTCAAAAGCAGCGACAGTTGCCTCTCGTCCCAGAACCTCACCAGCTTCCTCTCACAAGTCATCAGAAGCGACCCTGTAAGTGTTCCAACTTCCGTATATCACTCCAGAAGACCCAATATGTCGCTGTCATCGTTGCTAATCTCCCTGTTTCTCTCCAAAGGACTGTCTGCGATCGTGTCAGGAACAGATCGAGTCCCTGCTGGAATCTAGTCTCAGACAAGCTCAGCAGCACAACATCTCCACAGAGACCAAAAGAGTGGAGGAGGACGTGGACTTCTCTTGCACTCCCACAGACGTCAGAGACATTAATATCTGAACGGATCGCTATTCATCTTGTGTGCGATGAATCTCTTCGTCTTTGTTTCTGTTGGGTATGGGCTTTGGCCAAAGGCTTCATGGGAAAAATGGAAAACGGGCTCACACCTGCACCCCACCATCCGACCAATACCTCGACAACTTGCCCCTCAGCGCACCCAAACTGTTGACTGCTGAGCGGCATCCCCTGTGGTTTTGACGATTGGGCTATCGCTGGCCAGGACCACCAGTGGAGGACAGGGAATGAAAGGAAATCTCAATTCTGTCCTTCGGCCCCCCTCTATGTCCTAAGTCAAAAATAAAACAAGCGAAAAATGATATAGGCTATCTAGGATTTTAAAATTGTATAAACGACAACAGTAGTTGTGACTTGCCCTGACTTGTCACTGAAAAGACAACGCTGGGTATTTTTATTTCAAGTGTCAGAAACTATTTTTGAAAGAGAAGAGATGTTATTTGTATCTTTGATTGCTTTCTCTCGTAGATAGTACCTTGTTACACTTGCTACGAGTGCTCCCTGCTTTTTCTGCAGTCTAGCCGTGTAAATATATCCCCGCTTGCCATGCCTTTAGTCACTTTATTATAATTCCTAGACAGATTCCCTAACAAGATTCTCTTCTCTTCCAAAATGGTTTATGTAACCTTAGTATATTTTTTACGCATGTATTTTTGTTATGATCTAGAAGGCTGTGGATTGCCAGGGGCTGAGGTTCTAACTTGAGGCCAGACGGAAACATTTCTTCGAATCATTGCCTTCACTGCCATTAATAATGTATATCGTCATCACTGCCATGACACAATAAGCTTATGTTGTACCTGCCCCCCGGCTAAGCTTGCAGTGCTGTCCACAGTCTGCTTTTTTGTTTAGATTAATGTATTATCTAAAAACCATTCCATTTAAAAAAGAAAAAAAAGCACTTTCAGTCCGTCGTTTAAGGCTGACTTTTAGAGAAAAAAAAAAGAAAAAGAAAGAAATCCACAGTTGTTAAAACAATGGGGGAAAACATGGAATGGAGGACGGAGCAGGTCTCTTTAGCTATGGTGTTAGTGGTCTGTTAGAGAAAGAAGAAGAGGGGGACATTGAGAAGTTATTTGCTCGTTGAAGGCTTAAACTGAAGCCCGCGGTGTAGTTTAACGGCTACGCGATCCTCTTGCCAGAACGGATGGATGCTAGGGAACGTTTAAGGTGCGATCCAACAGAGCGCATGTAGAGCGGTAGAAACACTACGATGTTAAATCAGAGATTAAGAACTATTTATTTTTTCAGTTCCCCTCTTAAGGCCAGTATGCACGAATGCCCAAGTGTACCTATGTTTGAAGTATGTATAATGACCCGCTAGTTGCTAACTCGTGACACCATAGTTAAAGTATTTTTTCCGAGTTGATGTACTCTGGTCTAGTTATTGTTAAAACAAAAGTTGTGGCTTCAAGTAGATTTTGCACAAACCCAGAGATGTCAGTTGTCTTGTGGATCTCTGGAAGGGGAGGAAGATGAGGAGGAGAGATGTTAGAGATGGTAGAGGGAGGCAAAAAAGGGTGATGGCTGGACATCAAAGAGTTAAAGCAGAACTGAGACGTTTGTACCGTGAGGAATAACTTAAGAGGAGAACCTGGGAGAAGACACTCCTCATATTTAGCTGCTATGGAGGGATTTCCAGCAAGTATGAAACTTTCAAATGGAAAACAACAAAAAAAGAAAAAGACATGCTTCTTTCTCTTGTCTTGTTTTGCTGCTATTTTTGGTTTTGTTTATATGAAATGTCAATACAATGCCATGTAATAGGTTTTAATTTTCTCATAGAAAATTATGATATTATTGACAACTTTGGTTCTTTTGGTAGTTTTTTTTTTTTTTATGTGATCAATTTTTTGTTAATGTGATTTCTACGCTATGCTATTCCCAAAACAAAGAAACAAACAAACAAAAAAAGCAAAAAAGCAGATGAAAAAATAGTCAAATGTTCCTGTTATACCCACAATACCTCAAACTACAGTCGTGATTTAGCATTGATTTAGTCTGGGATTTTTCTTTAGTACTATTTTTATGTTATTTTATTGTTTTTTGGTTTATACCATGCCTGTTAGTCCTGTTGTCAAATGCAAATGAACATGTTAATCATCATCCTACTGGGTCCTGATGCGAGCGAGTAAAGCACAATGAATGGAATTGGTGCCATAAACTCTTTTGAGGTTTTTTTAGCTTGTTTCATTAAAGGAGACTATATACCCACTTAAGCCTCTACTAGCCCATCTTGATGAGTTTATGAAGCTTTTATTTGAAAAATGACACCGTTATACTGCCATGTGTACTTACAAAGCCATAGTTTTGTCTTGTAGTAATTCAACACAGTGCAGATATTCATGTATAAGTGGCTGCCCATCTTGTTCTGAAATACAAGAGACCTGGCATGTCCACATCAAGTCATTGTCTTAATAAATGCGACGCAGCTACAATCAGCAGTGGTGTTTCCCTTCATCTTCTTTTTTTGCATAAACCCATAAAATTTGTATCCTTGTAAAATTCCATATATTCAGTGCTCGTGGGATGTTTTACTTGGTTGGTTGTTTGTTAGTTGGTTAGTTGACTCCCTTTAGCCTTTGACATGGTGCTGCTATATGTTTGCATTGAGTCTAGAAATGATTTGCTGAAAGAGATGCGGCGATAAGCTAGGAATGATGGAAGAGGTGATTCAGGACCCAGGGGACACAGATATATTATCCTCTGTAGTATCAGGAATCTATTTTACCTCAAGGTGGAAACGGAAATACAACCGAATGATGAAAACTAGCATGTATACTGATACACACACCAAGAGTCTGTCATGCAATCGATGAAAAGAGACTGCGGAGGTCCCGAGCTTTTCTCTTGAATGTGTTTAGGGGAAACTGAGAAATGATTGACTGGCATCCTCCCATCCCCACACCATAAAAGCTTGGCCTTATGTCTTGATTCTGTTGCAAACAAACCAGTAGTGTCTTTTAGTTCAATATGGTATTCATTCCCAAGGATCACAATGTGTTGATCCTGAAATACAATGTCATGGTTTGATTTTTGTTTTGTTTTATTGTTCACAAACCGGTCACTGGTCTGAAATGCACAATCTTGCTGACCCATCTTAGACATGAGGTTAACTAGAATAAAACTTGAGCTTCAAAAACCACTTGTCTTGCGTGATTTGTATTTCTATTTTGCTCGCACAGCTTATAAAATGTTAAAAAAATGAAGATTCTGTCATTTCCTCAACCTCATATTTCAAACATTTTTGAACATATCTGTTTTTGTGTCAATACAATTACATACCTTCAATGTCTATCCTTTTAAGTCAAAATATGTTGTTATTTTATTAGACTAATATACTAATAATTTTCGTAATTAAAAATGCAAGGGAAAAAGCGTACACAAGAAACACTGAATATTAAAGTTGCCCAATTTATCTGAGTTCATCTATGGCGCATGCAAAACTATAAAATTAAGTGCTTGAATGTGAAATACATCAGCAGTTGCTTAGTAAGGCCGTCTTTGTGTCACACGCCTCCGAAAAAGAGCAACAGGTTGAAAACAGGTTGTTCTTGTTTTTGCTTAAAAACTTTTAGATTCACTAAATATGAATTAAGCAGGAAGCTGAAGATATGGCTGATGTGTACAGCTAAAACAGATTCTGAAAATAACAACATTTTCAGAGGAAGTGAATGTTGAACCTTGCTGAGGTGAGAAAGGATTGGTCTGTTGAGTAAATAAACGCTGTTCTCTCATGTATCAAGCAGGTGATACCCTTCTTTTATTGTCAAAGTATTATCTGGCATCCCCAACAGACAGTCTTTGATGGTCTGTTTTGAAACACACTGCAGACAGGCCAGCAAGCATCAGTCAGGAGACTGCAAGAAAGAAAGAACTCGGACTATTTCACGCACCTTCGCTACCGACTGAGGTTTGAGATAATACTGTGTCTTTGGCTTTTGGCATTTCAATGTCTGCGGTTTCAGAGGAAAGAGCAACATTGCTCCCCTCACACACACTGTTCCAAAGGCTAAAGTGCTAAGGTTTGCCTTTCCAAGATCTGACATACAAAAACTGAACTCTGTACACATGTGAAAAGTGCATATGTATGTCTTGATAAAAATTATAGAGATAAGTTAAATGACTTCTAAGGTCAGTGTTACAACTTTTCAAACTCTTCAAGGGATGACCCACAAACTATCACCATTCTACTTTTGAGCAAGACATTTAACTTTAAGAAGTTCCACTGGGTACTGTAACAAACAAGTACTGTGCTTTTGATCAAAGTAAGTAGACTTTTGATGTAGGCATAAAGATGATACAGAATTCATAGAGTGGTCCCAAAAAGTATTTGGAAACTTATGACCAATGTATGAACGTCATTTTGCATTCAGTAACAAAAAAATAAAAAATAAACCAGATGGCATCAGGAATCAAATTAATCTAGAGATTGTCAAAACTAACTTTTTTTTAATAACCAACTAGTGCCAAGGTGATTTTAGAAGATGTGTTTAATATGGCTCCTGTAGGGTCAAGGTCCTGAAGAATTTTGCTATAACCCTAATTAAACACACCCAAACCAGCTAATCTAGGTCTTCAGGATTACTACAAACTTCTGGTCAGCAAAACTGTGCACTAGAATACAACTCTTTTATCCAAAGCAACTTACATTGCATTCAAGGTATACATTTTATTAGTTCTTGATTTCTCTGGGAACTGAAGACATGCCCTTGGCGTTACTAGTGACATGCTCTATTGTTTGAGCTACAGGAAAGCTTATGCATACTATTTTTTACCATGTCTTTATATGGCAGAAAGAAGAGTATTATGCTAGTATGTTAATGTGAATTCAGACTCTCCTCAAGTTCAGTCAGGTGTCCAAGCAGAGTAATCACAGGTATAGTTCATTATAACTGTGAACGTGATTCAACATTTGACCACTATGACTGCATCTAAAATCGCATACTCTCTGAATAACTTTTTTTTTTTTTTTGTACAAATAGGCCTAATTATTAGACCACTAAAAAGTACATTTTACGTATTATAAATATTTGTGGTATGAATGTAATCCAGATGTACTACATTCACGTTGAAATGTGACCTACCAGTGATTCACTGCCATTCACAAATCCTCTCCTGTGGCATGATGGGATAGTATAGTGTACATTGGATGCACACTTTAGAATCTCGCCGGAAATAGTAGGTCATCCAGAGACTTGCTGCCTACTGTTTTATGAATACTGTGAATTCAGACATAGTACTCTGTTCATATAGGCTGCTGTGACAATTTAGTAGGGCAGTGTGTGATTTCAGATGCAACCAAAGTGCCAAATAATTTTTGTCTTCATTTTAAACAGTATTATTATATTGATAATTAATTTGAAACCTAACAAATTTCTTTTTTTTTTCTGGCTTGAAAAGTGCACTTATGCTGTCTTTCTTTACAATAAATGTCAAGGTTTGATTTATCTAATAAGACAACACTCATATATAAAGCAAGGCTTAAAGGGATAGATCATTGAAAAAATACAATTCTGTCATCAAGTCTCTTTCCAAACCTATATGGAATTTATTTCTTCTGCGGAACACAAAAAAAATGGTATTTTGACGAATGGTTACTGCTGACTTCCATGTTTGGATGAACAAAAACAAAACAAAACTATCCTACAGGTTTGGACTGACATGAGGGTGATTGTGTGATGACAGAATTTCCATTTTTGTGTGACCTATCTCTTTAAGTCAAAACAGAGTGATCACAGGTGTCATTGCTAATTGTATTAAACTACATTGTTAATACAGATGAAATATTAAAGGGGTCATGAAAAATAAAAAATAAACCAGATGGCATCAGGAATCAAATTAATCTAGAGATTGTCAAAACTAACTTTTTTTTAATAACCAACTAGTGCCAAGGTGATTTTAGAAGATGTGTTTAATATGGCTCCTGTAGGGTCAAGGTCCTGAAGAATTTTGCTATAACCCTAATTAAACACACCCAAACCAGCTAATCTAGGTCTTCAGGATTACTACAAACTTCTGGTCAGCAAAACTGTGCACTAGAATACAACTCTTTTATCCAAAGCAACTTACATTGCATTCAAGGTATACATTTTATTAGTTCTTGATTTCTCTGGGAACTGAAGACATGCCCTTGGCGTTACTAGTGACATGCTCTATTGTTTGAGCTACAGGAAAGCTTATGCATACTATTTTTTACCATGTCTTTATATGGCAGAAAGAAGAGTATTATGCTAGTATGTTAATGTGAATTCAGACTCTCCTCAAGTTCAGTCAGGTGTCCAAGCAGAGTAATCACAGGTATAGTTCATTATAACTGTGAACGTGATTCAACATTTGACCACTATGACTGCATCTAAAATCGTATACTCTCTGAATAACTTTTTTTTTTTTTTTGTACAAATAGGCCTAATTATTAGACCACTAAAAAGTACATTTTACGTATTATAAATATTTGTGGTATGAATGTTATCCAGATGTACTACATTCACGTTGAAATGTGACCTACCAGTGATTCACTGCCATTCACAAATCCTCTCCTGTGACATGATGGGATAGTATAGTGTACATTGGATGCACACTTTAGAATCTCGCCGGAAATAGTAGGTCATCCAGAGACTTGCTGCCTACTGTTTTATGAATACTGTGAATTCAGACATAGTACTCTGTTCATATAGGCTGCTGTGACAATTTAGTAGGGCAGTGTGTGATTTCAGATGCAACCAAAGTGCCAAATAATTTTTGTCTTCATTTTAAACAGTATTATTATATTGATAATTAATTTGAAACCTAACAAATTTCTTTTTTTTTTCTGGCTTGAAAAGTGCACTTATGCTGTCTTTCTTTACAATAAATGTCAAGGTTTGATTTATCTAATAAGACAACACTCATATATAAAGCAAGGCTTAAAGGGATAGATCATTGAAAAAATACAATTCTGTCATCAAGTCTCTTTCCAAACCTATATGGAATTTATTTCTTCTGCGGAACACAAAAAAAATGGTATTTTGACGAATGGTTACTGCTGACTTCCATGTTTGGATGAACAAAAACAAAACAAAACTATCCTACAGGTTTGGACTGACATGAGGGTGATTGTGTGATGACAGAATTTCCATTTTTGTGTGACCTATCTCTTTAAGTCAAAACAGAGTGATCACAGGTGTCATTGCTAATTGTATTAAACTACATTGTTAATACAGATGAAATATTAAAGGGGTCATGAACTGCTTTTTTTTTTTTTTTTTTGTACTGTTCTCTGAGCCACTTATAATGTTATCAATATTTTTATATAAAAAACATCAATTTATAAATTATAAGTAATAAGCTATTTTCTGTACTGTTTTTGACCCCCTCATCAGAACGATAGGCGTGGTGGATTTTAGACTTGGAAGTAAATGCCCACTGCTATGATTAGCTAATAGTTGTGTATGTTTGCCAGCCTACATCCGATCCTTCACAGATGGACAATGCAGTGATTTAGGTTAAAAACGCATAAATATTAATCAAACGATCTGTTTAACAGACAAAGCAATAGTGACCATAAAAAAAAACAGTTACTCACACTTGTGTTGCGACATTACTGTCGAATCCAATATAGTCAGCACAGCATCGTCTTTCAGTTTCAATGTTTCTGAAAATCCTGTGTCGAATTGTGCCTTGTTTGTAAAAGAATCTGCAGTAAAATGAAGTAAACAAAAGACAGAAGCTACGTCCCAAATGACACACTATACACTATGCACTTATGTACTTATGCACTCAATCATGTAGTGTATGAATTATATATGATTATTTTGTCATTCATAATCGGAGTCTGGTAGCCCATCCCCCTTCGCTACGTAATTAAAGCTGCGACAGTTGAGTGCATGAAGTGTCCAACATTCCACACTTCCTTTTTTCGGTTATTTAAGTGCATCATCCAGGTATTTAAAGTGCACTTTTTCTTTTTGGAATTTTCAGTGTGAACGCACTACTCGCACTATTTATATATACTACAGAAAGTCATAGAATAGTGCATAAGTACACGATTTGGGACGCACCTCGAGTTCTTACTGACGTGGTCTGGAACTGCGGAGGCAATGTTTAGCCACACTATTACGTCATAAAGTGGCACATTCCACAAGCTGTCGTTTTAGCAGACTGGCTTCAAAATAAGCTGTTTTTAGACTAACAAGAAAGTTTTGAGTTCTGAAATTTACAGGATGTTTTTATAGCACAATAACCTCTCGCATGTCAAAAGATCAAGGGAAATTTGGTTTCTCAGTTCATGACCCCTTTAATAAATTATGTAATGTGAATGGGAGTTTCCTTCTTTTGTCCTTGTAAGCTTCATGGATAAGATGCAAGTTATTTTTCGATTAATTTTATTCTGGAAATAATTACCACTTTTACAAAAATGATTATTTGATTTGAAAATATGATTCACATTTTTTACATTTTTTCAAACATCATTCAGTTTCAAGACACAGATGATCATATTCCAGGACTACAATGACTCTGATCATAAATATGACAGTGAAGATTCAGTTTGTCAGTTGAGATCACTACATCAGAACTGAAATATCATATCAGTGTATACAATATATGACCGCTAGCCAAAACTCAACCAGCCTCAACCCCCCCACCC
>NW_015661991.1:165726-204426 GCF_001515625.1 Sinocyclocheilus rhinocerous | reverse complement strand
GAGGAAGCGAGCAGCTCAATGCTGAGATTGGAGCTTGTGTGTGTGT
Organism: Sinocyclocheilus rhinocerous; assembly: GCF_001515625.1. Taxonomy (NCBI): domain Eukaryota; kingdom Metazoa; phylum Chordata; class Actinopteri; order Cypriniformes; family Cyprinidae; genus Sinocyclocheilus; species Sinocyclocheilus rhinocerous. The sequence continues at coordinate 204,380 of NW_015661991.1, read as the reverse complement.
GTGTGAGGGAAAGAGTGGGGGGTATGAGGCACCAAGGCAAAAAAGGGAGATACTATGCCACCATTCAACTTGAGGCCTTTTTTTTCAAGTGCCCGTCGGTTGCATTTGTCACGTCCTCCTTTCATGTCACCATTCGCCACCTGCTTCTGAAATTCCTGAACATTTTCTGAAACCTTCCAGCGTCCTGCTTCATTTTCTCGGCCTCCCTCCCTTTCGCTGGCCCCATCCACTCTGTTCCACAAGTGAAAGGAAACCAAAGAAACATTGCTCCTCTAACTCTCTTTCACAGACTCAGCCCACTGTCTTACACCCCCCAAGTTCATGTTCTTCTGTTCTGCATTTGGAATAAGTCTCCCCCTCGCTCTCTCACTCACACACACACAATATCTGAGAAAGATGATGTATAATTTTATGGATCAAACAAATAATAAAGAGACACCTGGCTCTACTGCCACTCATGGACTTATGAGATCACAATAAGAAAACGTTAAAGGGATAATTCACCCAAAAATGAACATTCTGGCATCATTTACTCACCCTCATGCTGATCAAAACCTGTGTGACTGACTTTCTTTTGAAGATAAAAATATCAAATTTAAATGAGAAATGAAAGTCAGTGGGATCCAGTGTTGCTTCAAACCCAAAATATCTTCTTTCATACAGGTTTGGAATGACAGAGGATGAGTAATTGATGACAGAATTTAAATCTTTGGATGATACAATTTCTTGAACATAATATACAGTGGCACCAAAAGTATTTAGAAAAATGAATCATGTTATTCCATATTGATTGACTCTTTTCTAGATAAGAAAATATTTGAATGAAAAATGTGTTTTATCCAAACAACCGCAAACTATCTTCTTTTATATAGGTTTTTAATGACAGACTATGAGTAAATGATGATACCTTTTATTTTTTTGGATTATTTCTTTAACATGCAATGTCTCTAAAAACAACATTTTCCATTTCAAAATTCCATACTTCTCTAGACTCAAATTTCCAAGATTTTCAGACCATATTTAACATAAATGGTTCATACAGCACTATTTTCAGCTTTATATTTGGTATATATCAGTCATCTGTAAATATTTTTATTTTTTCATGGTATTTTACATTGATTTTCTCTAAGTGACTTTTGCGTGCACACAAATAACTTTGTGTATTTGTATTTATTTATTTATCTGTATTTTGCAACACTGTAATCTTTAGAAATTTTGCATAATTAAAAAGTGCATCTGAATTCATTCAGTCGTGTTTCACAATCAATTAAGAATCACTAAACAGCTGCCATGAAAACACTTCTATGATAAACTTATTTTCATTATATTCTTAATTTTATATTATAAAAAACTAAATGGGGGCAAAAGTCTGGAAATGCAAATATTTTTCCATACTCTGCTTTCTTTTTTTCCATACTTTCCAAGACCTGGAAATTACTTAAATCAAATTCCATACTTTTCCAAACCGCGTAGGAACCCTGTAAAAAGTATCTTGAAACTTGAACCACAATTAAAAATGAATTAGAATCCTTCATTGTATAGATTGCCAAAATATCAAACCAAGATGGGTTTATTTTAAAGAACAACAGCATAAGATGTAGATGATAAACCAATAGAGAGAATAATTTCGTTATTTTCTAATGATATTCACTTCCCATTACTGTATAATATATGTAATTCTGGCTTCCAATTAATGTCTAAACCAAACTTTGTATGACTCCACCAGCACAAAATGACCGATGTAGCGGCTGACTGGAGGTCTTCAGGGAAGAGCAGGGTTTTATCTGTCAGGGCTCAGAAGGTGCCGCCAACAGGCCTAGAGTTTACCTGCTGCTGCCCACAGCGTAGACCAGCTGCCACCTCTAGAAACACCCTCTAATATGCTGCCAACTCCTGTCTGCCTGAATTCTGATCTGCACCTCAGACAAGTGCGAAGGGAGCGGAACAAAACCAGAGTGCGTCGCGCAGCCCCCTGGCCTCTCGCACGGGCCCCACTTCAGCATTGTTGCGGCCACAGCAACTGTCCCCATTCTGGGCCCAGGAGAGGGGAGGAAAACTATCTGTCAGGAGACTCTGCTGACCACTCGTGAAACAGCGCCGAGGAACCTAGGAGAGGAATTTCTTAGGATTCAGGGCTGGTTAGCCAAGACTAACTAGGGGTAAATGGGATTTCTGCAAATGGCAGATGTGTAATGTCAAATCACTAGCTCTCACTCTCTAGCTCCAAATTATTTAATAAAATATCTAATAGATGTATGATGAATTGAAATAAAGGGCAAACAACATGCAACATCAACATAAACAAGTATTAATAAAAAATAATTTGAAAATATTATTGTTATCATTAACTATAAAATATAACTAGAAGAATCATAATTTAGACAGCTACACATCAAAATAATGAATGTACATTTATTTTATTCTGAAATGTCTCTTATTATAGACATGGACTTAACAATAAAGCATTTGAAGAGTCATAAACTGTATGTAAAGTGTAAATGTAAAACCTTTATTGTGAAACTGCCTGTGCTGCTTATATCCAGTTTAATACTGATTTTACAAGTCACAATCCTGCAGTACTTTCAGTTTACCAGCAGGCAGTGCCACCTGATGGCAAAAACCTTTCTCCCAATTTCACCACAAGATGGTGTTCATACTCAACTTCTTTGTAGAAATCCACACACAGAAGGGTTAAAATTGCTAAAAATTTTTTTAAAAAAACATCTTGGGAGATGGAATATTCTTATGAAGACGGTGGCTTTGGCTTGTCTTACATTAACTCATATCACTGCCGTTGCTATTTCACCCCTGTTGATCTCACTTTAAAACCCTCAAACACCTAAGAATATCACTCAAATTCTTCCACTGTGTTTTCTAGAATTCAGTTTAAAGAGCTGTTCCAGAATCCAGATTTACGAGTCCAGTGAGAGTGATAACGGTCCTCTCTTATACACACGGCACATGAAAACCACAAACCCCTTCACCAAGACTGTCTGTCTGCAGAAGATCATCATGGCGTGCTCACAGGAGGCGCTCTGAGTTAGCCATGGTTGCTGTAAGGCTCCTGCCATCTCTCAGAAGGACATTCCTGTTGATCCTCTTATATATTCTTTAAAGTCTGTTGCCACGTTCAGTAAAGAGCACACCTGTAGAGGTGAAATGTGCTAGGCATGTATTATTTTGATGATTAAAAGTTAAAATAACCAATTAGAAACAGTCAGCTTGCATTTTAACAAAGAGGTGATGGGGCATGTTTGATGACATTACCTGTCTAAACTTGGCACGCAGCCTTTCCATGTTCTCTTGAAGTTTCTCATGCTTAGGGTCCTCATATGGAAAGTTTTGGATCAATCCAATCAAAGATTCCATAGCTTTCAGCCTTTTTCTAGAAGTAGAGAGAAATTTAGCAGTGCGAGAAATGATCTTACTACCTAATAATCTTACTACTACTGATGAAAAGCAGTGTTTGTTATGTGTTAAAGAACATACCTTGCTTTAACATCACTACTGTTTTGAAAGAGACATTTCCATGCAAGGGCAAATCCATAATAAAAAGAAACCTGAAAAACACAACAACAGAATATCAGATGTTTCATGCACTTACATAGTTTAAATAGCTTACTAAAAGTAAATATGTATAAAACTGTAGGCTATATATGTGACCCTGGACCACAAAACCAGTCTTAAGTTGCACAGGTATATCTGGGGTATATTTGTAGCAATAGCCAACAATACATTGTATGGGTCAAAATTATTTTAAAAAAAAGAAAAATTTACGCCAAAAATCATTAGGATATTTTGTAATGTTACATGATATTTTGTAAATTTCCTACCATAAATATATCAAAACTTAATTTTTGATCAGTAATATGCATTGCTAAGAACTTCATCTGGACAAATTTAAAGGCGATTTTCTAAATATTTAGATTTTTTTTTGCCCCCTCAGATTCCAGATATTCAAACAGTTGTATCTCAGCCAAATACTGTCCTATCCTAACAAACCAGACATCAATGGAAAGCTTTATTCAGCTTTCAGATGACGTATAAATCTTAATTTTAAAAAACTGACCCTTATTACTGGTTTTGTGTTCCAGGTTATTCCTGTACACACTTTTAATTATTTATATGTTTCATGTTTCTCAATTATTGTAAAAACAATAACAGACAGAGAAAACAAACGAAATCATAACTACAATTTGTAATATAATAGTAGTAGTAGTAATAATAAATGCTGCTTAAAATCTTTTAAATGGATTTATGCATGATGACAATGCTGTCATTCATGTCAACTGCATGTTCAGACGTGAGGCCCCAGAATTTGGAAGTCATTGTAACAACACAACAGCAAAAACCTGACACTGCTTTTCCAGAAAGCTACTCCTCACATTATTAAAACAGAATCATTATAAACTCCGGCCATCTGAAAAGATGTGAAACCTGCTGTGAAGACAGTGGTATCGTTCTAATTGAAAGCCAGATTATCTGACAGATTATCCGTCCAGCGCATTTTATTTTATTCTTATTTTTTTTATCTTACTTTTTCCATACCTATATTTATATATATTTTTCTTGTGTTTGTATTCTTTAATAATTGCACTGTCCATGGAGCGGACCTGACTTACATTTCTCTGCTGGTCATATATTCTCTATATAACCATGTATGTGAGAAATAAAAATCTTGAATCTACACGAACTGAATCTGGCATATTGTGTGTGTGTGTGTGTGTGTGTGTGTGTGTGTGTGTGTGTGTGTGTGTGTGTGTGTGTGTGTGTGTGTGTGAGAGAGAGAGACCTCTGCACTGAGTTTGGCTCCGTGAAGCAGCCCGTGGTTTCTGCCATTGATGGTTCCCTGACGCGTTCCCTCCTCAAACCCTTCCTTGTACGCTTCATCATAAGACCTAAAACAAGAGGGAAATTATGAGCCTAACTACAACAGCATTTACAGTAACAGTCACTCAACTAAACACACTCTGAACTAATTTACTGACAGAGAAAAAATAAAAAAAATAATTATGTGTATAAATGACGCGCTATTTTACCTGTGATCAGCCATGATAATGGAGTCAAATAAATCATCACTGTTGGACACAAAAGCCATTTTACAATAAAATGATTTGGTTTTCTATCCCGCAGTCTTCGCTGACAGACACTAACTTCCGGAATCGTTCTTCTTCGTTGCAGTTGGCCTGATGTTTACATGATGCGCCTGGACCACGGCGCCTCTTCTGGAAGGGAAAGTAAACCAAATCAAGTTTCATGTTTATGCTTGAACAAAATAAAGTGAGCTGTCACATTTGTTATAAACTGAAAGAAAGACTTTATCTTGAATTTTAAGGCAGAACATGTCATTTAATCATACTTACATGTTTCATTTACCTTCGTTTTAACTTTATTTACATTCAGAGCTACACTGAGGACCAAATCCCTCTTTTTTCAGGTGTCATAATTCAACAGGTAAGATTTTCATTTTCTTACTCCTCATTAATTGTGAATAAATACTTATTCTTGTCTGATTGTGAAAACAAACTTTTCTTGATTTTACTTCTTCAAATGAGTGTTTTTGGGACATGCTAGCATGCTAGCTGGCTCAGGAAATCAGGCAGTAAGGTGGTGCCACAAGGTTGTAACACTGTTGCAATAAGTGGACTGTGTTGGACCATGTTAACTGTACTGATTATGAGACAAATATCTACCAGTACCGTGGAAATGATTAGAGCATAAAGTCACAAAACTGCCATATATTATGTTTACATTAAAACATTTGAATACAATAAAGGGTAGGCCTATAAAATGTGTCAGTATACTAAATCTAATGTCTAATTTCGCAAGTAAAAATGAGTAATTTGTAAACTGTATCTGACATGGCTTTTCAAGCATTGTTCCTTGTCTTCAGCTTTAATTTTAGAAAATGCATTTGTATGTTTTCATTCATTTACTGTACTAAAAAAAAAACATTTATTTCTAAAACTATTCATTCAGTTCATTAATACATGTAGGCCTAGCCTACTTTGCTTGCTTACAAAAGACGCCACATATGGGCTCCGTCCATAATCTTAAGGTTGAGTTTGAATGAGGCTATATATTACATCAGGGATGGGCAACTTCAGTCCTGTGGGCCACTGTCCTGCAGAGTTTAGCTCCAACCCTAATCAAACTCACCTGCCTGTAACTTTCTAGTGATCTTGAAGACCTTGATGAGCTAGTTTGATTGCATCATATAATAATTGCTGTTAATAGTGTTCATCGTATGTTTGATTATGTCTTTATGGAAGTCGTGGCCTAATGGTTAGAGAGTTGGACTCGTAACCCAAAGGTTGCGGGTTCGAGTCTCGTACCGGCAGGGATTGTAGGTGGGGGGAGTGAATGTACAGCGCTCTCTTCCACCTTCAATACCACGACTGAGGTGCCCTTGAGCAAGGCACCGAACCCCCAACTGCTCCCCGGGCGCCGCAGCATAAAAATGGCTGCCCACTGCTCCGGGTGTGTGTTCACGGTGTGTGTGTGTTCACTGCTGTGTGTGTGCACTTTGGATGGGATAAATGCAGAGCACTAATTCCGAGTATGGGTCACCATACTTGGCCACATGTCACGTCACGACATATTTGATTTGATTTAGCAGGATTTAGCAGGATTATCTCAAAATGCAACTAAATACTATGCCAGAAGAGGGAGCCACAATTTTACAAAAACGTTATTCAACGGTATCATGCAAGGACACGCTGTATATTCTGTTGTTTTTTAGGCCCACACATCTTTACAATACATTAGTATTTTGTGGAAGTACCATGCAGTCAACAATATCAAGAATAAAATATTTCCTCAGTTTCTTCTGGCAATGAAAGATGAACAGCTGCGGCTTATATTTAAAAATGAAGCACTTCTGTCTTATCAGTTGTGATTTGCTGTAGATTTTGTCCACAGGCATTTAAGAAAACTATTTAAGCACATTTAGCATATCATTTATTACATTTCAAAAGTAATTTAACCATGATGTCCTCTTTCAGAAAGAACAAATAGTTGTATATTTATGAAATACAAAAAAAAAAGGTAAACAAAATATGTTTTTACAGTGCATTCTAGTCTAGATTAGGCTAGTAAATACTGTATTAACTAACGTTTTAAACAATAATTACAAAGCAAGGTCATCACAGACACGTGGAAAAATAAATAAATTCAAGCTGCAGGTGATGCACCATTATGGTTGATCTTACAAAAATCTTCAACATTTGGAGTGATTTTGTTTTTGTTTCCAGTCTATTACACTACATTTGTCCAGTGACTGTGTCCAGTGTGCAGGTTACTTTCACTGGACTTTCTAGCATTTTCTCTTTCTGAAAGTCCGGCCCTGTGCTCTGGTTCATAGCAGGACTGATTTGATACCGTCTTCTGTTTCTTGACCTCTGGGTCGTTTCCTTAGAACATTCACAAGTGATTCTTCAGTCCTCATCTTTTGTTGAAACTGGGACTCTGGATCACAATTTGGGAGATCTTTCCAAAAGGGTCCATGCTGTCTATTTCAAGGCCCAACTGATGGTCCTGTTCAGGGTCAACAGAAAAACGCTGCTCCCCTGAAAGGTGGTTGGTAGGTTCCTGAGAAAGTGTGTTGACCATGGGCAGGAACTGGGATGCAGCATTCCCATCGTTACTGTTCAACTTGCTTTTTGCACCACCCAAATTCACAAGGGCTCCATGTTTGCTTGAGATGTAGATGTTGTAACCATCTGGCATGATGCGTTCCAAAAAAGAGCAGTCCTCCTTAGTGTAAGTGTGCTGCAAACAAAAGCAACAGCATGAAAACTCACAAATGTATGCAAAGAACCACAATATGGATATCTCATCAACCTGCCCTGCCCTGCATGTGTTTTAAGTTTTTTGATAGCTGTTTGCTCACCACATGGAGAGGTCAAGGTTGTTATTGCTGTTTCTTTTCAATTGGGTTTTAGCTATGCAAACATACCCCGCCGTGGGCAAAGGTTGATGCAATGACACCACTCAAATCAGCATATTTGGACAGTTTTGTGAGAATCATTTTTGTATGCTGTTCTGGTCAATCAGGTAAATTGAGCAGTCAAGTACTCTCAAAGTCATATTTGCACTATTCATAATTTGTGAGCAGTTGTTTTAATTGGCTTGGCAGCTGTTATAAATATCAGTTCAGTATCTAAGAGTGAAGGACAGGTTTCTAGGACGTTTACTCAAACGTTTATTCATTTTGGAGTTATATGCATGCTGATGACTGTTGTTTCTCCTGTCCTAAAATAATGTTCTTGGTTATAACGTCAGATGGGAGTAACGAACCCATGACCAGAACATAATGTCAATAAAGCTAGATGTCTGTGGCGAAATCGGCTTGTCTACACTTCCGCAGTCATAAAGGACATTGTGAGGTGACCTTAGCACAACAAGGTTATCTCTGACGAATGTGTGTTTGTATTATGATTGGTGGCAGAGTGCCAAAGTTCCACTCTCTAAGAATTAAATTATTGCAATAAGTATGTCACTGTTCTAAAAAGAATTTTAGAAAGTGTCCAAACTTGTAGCCTCAGTTGACCTCTGTCAGTAAGACAATATTGGCTACCTGAACTCTACTGTTTTTGAAAAAATGGGCATTATCTTATGGGCAGGAATCTAAATGCACCTGCAAATATCCTTAAACCCTCAACACAAATATGTCAGTTAATACGGTTCTTCAGGTAGATATGATTCTCAATAGAATTGCTAATACAAATAGAGAAGACTATTTTATAAGATTGTACATTCTATTGCGTCTGATTGTCAAACCTACCGATCCATACAGTTTTCTCATTCTGTCCATGCAGAGAAATCGGGAGCTTGCAACACCTTTAATGGCAACACAGCCCGTATCCACCGGTCGTATCTCAACCAAACCTTTAGGAAACAGAACACGGTTTTTATTGAAGGCAATAAAAATAAAAATTGTTATTTTGTTTGCGCTGAAATTAAAAGCTCTAAAATCTTCATCCAAACATTATTGGTCGGAAAATGTCTCACAAATAGCCTACGGGTTTGACATAAACAGGATTATAGAAATAGAAGATGCTCGTCAACTTAATTTAACTTCCAGTCGCAATTCTAGACCTAATATTTGCATCAAATTGCGTAGCACCGAAAAAGCATAGTGCATGTTGCAGAATAATATAATGATGCATGAAATCCACAAGTGAGGTAGTGAGACAAAATAATAATAATAATAATAATAACAACAATAACTATAATAATAATAGTGCAATTCATAGAAAAGGTGACTTAAGTTCAACCTTTCTGATTTTTTTTTTTTTAATATAACGTTTAAAGTCAGACATGTTTAGGTGGTGTAACTGCAGATTGTAGGCTAATAAAGAAAAAAAGTCGAATTGAAAATCTGAAAATCAGTTAAAAGACAGGTAGTTTTTATAATCGTGCATTAGGCTATTATATCTAAAAAAAGAAAAAAAAAACTACAATATTATTCATCTTTTCAGAACGAATAAATCAGAAATCAGAAAGAACATAATGATTCAATTGTGCACCCACGTGCTTTTTTACTTGATGGTTACACCACTTGACATTTTTTGTGGTATAGGCCTAGCCTATATGTTTAATACATATATTTGAAATAAATATAAATTTCAAAAATACACTTCTAAGAAATCGACACGTTTTTTAAATTGTATTTTAAAAGATTTTCCCTCTTTATCATTTCGGACATCCTTATTTGTCATTGACCCATATACGTGAAGCGCTGAGATAAGCGTAGTAACATGACATGACTGTCACTTACTGTCCGAACTTTGCATGTACGATCCGCTTATTTCCCCATCTGGGTTTATTTGCAGATGTAAACCGTGTCTGGCTGCATACAGATGTCGGAGCCGGACTGCTTCTCCCCAGTCATTTGCCAAATGTGGACCAGAGTCAGGCAACGGGACGCTCTCCACGCCGATGCTACTTCCACAAACAGTGACAAAGAGTAAGAGGAGCATTATTAACTTTTCTCTGTAGTAATTATAGGCTGTCTTGTTCTGATATGAATCCTGCACTCTCTTTCTCCTTTGTATTGCTCTGTTTTGGCGCAAGCTCTGCAGCTGGCCTTTAAATTGTCCTCTTATCAGATCAATCGATAAGCATTTCCCCTTTTTGGCAGTTCTGAGAACAGGGTAACACCCCCCCGCTGGACATCCAACAGACGATGAAGACAGAATAAATTATCAAATTTTATCCTGTTATTGTTTTATTATAATGCATCTGTCATGCATACTCCGATTAACGTAACCATTTTCTCTCAGAGAGGCATTTCCGAGGAGTCAGTGTCAGTCGAAGTGCACTTTTCGAATTGCGTTTGGAAAAAAATGATAATTCATATTATCGTGTTACATTGTTCCATATCCATGTAAGGAAGTTTATATATTTGAGAACTATCAAAATAATTTAAATGAATCATTCTAAAAAATAAATAAATAAATAACATTGCTGATGAACTGGATCAAATATTAATAATATGTTGGGGGGAAAAAAAGCTCACTTTTAAGATGTTACAAAATAGCATGCCAGATTACTCATGCCAGCTAGCGTTTCTTTTTCTCTCTCTCTCTCTCTCTCTCTCTCTCTCAATAATTTCATTCAGTTTAGCCTATAGGTTTTTTTTTTTTTTAAGATTTTTTGCGTTTTGAAGATTGCATTTGCATTTTTAACGTAGGCTATTCTTGAATAATTCGAAGGGGGGAATAAATATTCACCCATATTAATTCGAAAAAAACCCTGTGAATCTGTTTAACTTAACATGCGCACTCTGGAGTAGACTTAACCTACTATAACACATTTGCTCTGTTTTGTTTATTTCTTTTTTGCGTATTGTGTCTATTTTATGAATTGCTGAGGCCGCTGGATTTACACGGAAGTAAAAGAGTAATTTTGAGTAAATATTCCCATTCATGTAAATGCTGAAAATGACCTATATGCTTTTCATCGTAGACATGAGGTTGATCTTGCATAAAAAAAAAAATCGTAATTAGATATTTTTTTATCTTAATCAACGTTCTTAGTTAGCCTATATAAGTCTTTACAGATATGTGACAATATATCCCTGTGCAATGTATTCTCACCAGACAGCCTTTGCAGGGTTCTTGCAATTCCACTTCCCTGCAGTGATCGCTAGATGGCGCTCTGTAATCGCCGCACTTTGGCAATTTTGACGCTCCATACGAATTTTGGACTCGAATGACTCGTTACGAAGAAGATTCAAATAAACGACATGTACTGAATGAAAAAGCATTCTTGATGATAATTTTTTTTTTTACTTTTAATTCATAGTCAGTTAAGAAGATCCATCAATATTATTATACTTATACATATATTATACATAAACATTCCCAAGTGTTTACTCATTTAAGTGATGGAAAATATATATCTTAAAACGGGTAATATCAAGCAAAACCTAAACAAATCAGTTAATATCATACAAAACTTAAGAAATGAAATGAGAAATGAATGAATGGTTCATTTGTTCTGCTAAGTCACCAAGTTACCCTTAGAGTTTCCATCATCTCATCATTTGTGTGACATTCATGTATTCATTATTATAAGTATTCAGTGATGCCACATCACTTTGGAAGCTTGGCTTTGTGCTGTTTGTCAAAAATGTGCAGAGGAAGTGATGTAAGTCTGAATGCTGGCCTATGCTGTGATTCAGTTTGCTCCTAAAAAATTCTGGTACCTCTGAACAAAAACACTATCGTAATTACAGAGGAAATCTCTAATTCACACACCAGTCCATTCATTGGTCAGTCTGTATTATCTAATAATCACATTCATTCATGAAATATGCCAGTTTGAACCAAACCCACTGGGCTGCGCAAGAAAATGTGTAATTGATTATGTAATGCAGACCCAGTAGATCAAAGGTCCTTGTCTTCCACATTGCCTCTTAATGAACTCTATTCTGAACAAGCAAACAAGGGACGTTAAATCATGACAGAAGTATTGTATAGAATATGATAACCCTTAAAGAGAGGCATGCGAACATGTTATTTTTGTGTCTTTCCTTCACAAATGTGCAGAGTTGTGCATTTTGAGCTAGCTGGGGAGATCCCCTGTTAAATAAACAAGGATAATCAGATGTAGTGTTTACTTTTGGGTCAATGCTGCTTTATGACGCACATAAGAGTAAAATACATATTGCCAGTGGTTTGCACAGTTTGACCTCCTTCATTTCAGATGCCCCCTTTATTGAAATGAAAGCTCACCTAGAATGTAACAGTTCTAATGACAAGTGAAACTTGTCATAAATTCCCATACCAATATAATCTGGATTACATAATCAGAATTGTATTTCTTATTAGATTATATTATGTTTTAAAATGCTCCAGTTCAGTTACGTTTTTATTAATGATATGGTTACTTAATATTCACAAACTGCCAAGGAATTATTCATAATTCATTGATTCTCCCTAATTAATCTGTTTTATGTTTAACAACTTTCTTTGTTTGGGAAGTCTTCCAGTTTTAACTAGTCAGGCAGCTATACTTACACAGAAAATTGAGAGATCGCACAACATAAACAAATAAAATGTTTCATCATTTTTGAAAGGGTTTTATTTGGATTCTTTTTATATTTAAAATTATTTCTTTTGATTTAACGCTTTTTAAGATTTTATTAATTATTATCTTCATCTCGTTGAAAACAAAGAATCGACTAAGTTTTCTTTCTCTTTGTGTGTTTTTTTTTTTATATATATCTTAATGGTTTAAGATTGCCTTATTCAAAAATGATAAATGATAGGTCAAAAGTAATCTAAAAGTAATTTGTGTCAATAATGGACTACGATTTGTACATAATCTACCCAAAAGTATAGTTTATATACATTCAAGCTGTTCAGTGCTTTTGACATGTTCTGTGGAATAATATTTTTTTTTCTCAGTGATTGTTTATATTTACTGAGAAAATTAATGAATATATAAGAACTCTTAAGTGTTCTTATATAAGTGTTCAAATAACAATCTAAGTGTTCAAATGTCTGTAAAACTACTACAATACATTGTAAAATTGTTTTAAATTATTTAAAAACTATTGTGGAAAAAACAGTGTTATGTGTAAATATGTTATAAAGGCAACATTTTGGGATCATCACTATTTAACTTAATTTTAATCATAATTTTCCATGAGAGATATTTAATTATTTTGTATTACTTCAGAGTGATAAAGGCGAAACTGTGTTGCCACTGCAAGTTAAACTCCCTCTTATGATGCCAAGGTATATGCAAATTATACAGTTTCACTCTTTTTTAAAGTCGTACATTTGAACTGTTTCAAATGTTTAAGCAATGGATTTATGTGATGAATACCCTTTGGTGTCTGGACAACACAAAATCACAAAAGATTGTGATTTGTCAGTTTTCAGCTCAATAGTCTCAACAAAAACTTATAGATCGGGTAAAATATAGTATCTGAATTTTCAAATTGTTTCAAATTGATATCTGTTAGTTGAACAATGCATATTTGTTTCATGTATCATGACAGTTTCAGTATAGTAAGAAGCAGTTCTATTTTTGAGGCCACTACATCTGCACACATTTTACTCATGTGTTGCCCTCTTGTGGAAACCTCAAAGATTTGTTTCAAGTGTGATATGCAGAACAGACTTGCAAAATCATATCAACAAAACTGGTTCATGTAGCCTTTTATATGTCTATCCTTAGTTTCCTTAATAATCCAGAGGATGTTTTGCAATTAATTCCAGTGTTAGATTACACGCTTGAGTTCTTTATGGACATAGGGTTGGATGAGGTGGTTTTGTTTATGTTGGGGAAACACAGGCTTGATTAAACCTCTGAAGTATTTGTATGTCGGTGCTGCATGCAGGTAGTCACTGTACGCTTTGAAGCCCTCAAAGTGTGTTTTGACTAGGTGCCTCTTGTTCCATGTTGTGCCAACATGACCCACTTTGTTGGTGTTACTTTAATTAAAGCCATGTGAAATCCTCCGCTCTTGTTCTGTACAAAGGTCTGGGCCTTTAAAGCTATAAAGATCAGGGAGCTTAACTGTGTTTTTTTTTTTTTTTTCAGTTTATCTTAGCTGCAAATAATGGTTCATACACTGAAACACACACACACACACACACAGATTTTTATAAGTTGTAAATAAAACAAAGATACTGAACTGGAGTATGTTTTACAAGAAAATACTATTTTACTCTTTCTACTTAAAAAATCATTTAAATGGATAGTTCATGCAAAAAAGACAATTCTGTAATTTTACTCTTTCTCAAGTTGTTCCAAATTTTTCTTTCTTCTGTTAAACATGACGATATTTTGAAGAATGTAACCAAACAGCAGCTAGTCCCCATTGACTTCCATAGTATGGGGGGGGGGGAAATACTAAGGGAGTCAAAGGGGACCAGAAACTGTTTGGTTAGCTATATTCTTCAAAATAACTTCTTTTGCACTCTACAGAAGAAATGTAAGCCCGTACAAGTTGATTGAATTTAAAAAAAAAATTTTGGAAACTCGTCGCCCTAAAAAAGTTGATTTTGTCTTTTTGAACAAACAAGACATTTCAAGTTCTTTACATTGGAAAGTGTTAGTTCATTGAACTATCTGTTACAATAACTCAAATTTACCAGTTAAGGTAACTCAAAACATTAAATTGCACTAAAGTGAATTTTTAGTAGACCAAATTGCATTTTTAATATAACTTATTTAATTGGTTTAATTTGACTGATTTCTCTGCCGAATTATTATTCTTTAAGTTACAGCTGCACAATAAACAAGGACAAAAATACAAACAACAAGGACTTTCTTTTAGAATTCAGTTTATTTTAATTCATTTTGCAAAATCCATTTAACACATTTTTGGTAACTTAGGTATGTTGAGATTTTGTCTAATAAAACAAAGAGAAAATGTATGTGTGTAATGTATTGCTCATTAATCAAGATGCAAGGCATAAGGCATAAGTTTTCTGAACCGTCCTTCCCAAGATCACCCTCTGAGATGATTCCTTACAGGGGCTAGATGGACGAGAAAGACAGGGGATGCTGTGCAACATCTTCGCTTTCATGGATTCCAACTGGAACGTTTTGGAGTCCTCATCTTCAGAAGCCTGAAGGAAATTAATAAAACAAATTTTAAATAAGGACATGAAGGAAATTAATAAAACAAATATAAAAAAAAAAACTATGTTATGACCCCTTTAGTTTACATCATTTATAACAAAAAACAAATCAACAATACTTACAAAGCAAGCTTTGAAGAACTTCATGAAGTTCTTCAAAGGAGGGTGATCAGGTATTACAGGAATCCCTCTAATGGCAACACACTTCATGTCAGTGAGGTCAGAGGTGGCAGAGACAACATTGTATAATTTTTTCAATCAAATGAAAATCACATTTCCGTCGAGTATTACTTTTTTCTGTATTACAGGAAAAGTTCACCCAAAAATGAAAATTTCCTGTTAATTTACTCATCCTCAGGCCATTTAAAACATAGGTGACTGAATCCATGGTCCTTGGTGTTTCATAAAATGGAAGTGAAGGGGTTCCGTCACTTTGAGAGTCAAAAAAAAAAAAAAGCAGATACAGAAAACACAAAATTAATACCCCTGGCTCTTGCCTATATACTGAGATCTTAAAAAGCAAAACAATGAGCACATTGACTGTACATTGACATCATTACCTGTAATCCATAGCCTTAACATAAATAAAATGTTTAGTCTAGTATGTTTTAACAAGTATCCCCTTTTGCCACAAACAAATTGACAGCACTTATATTTCCAGATCATCTTTTTTTTTTTTTTTAGCTCAGCACTGCACTTCTTGGAATCTGTAGAGTGACAACAATGCACATTAGACTTTTTTTAACAAGCTGATAAAGCAAACTGTCATTAAGATGTGACCTGTTGAGTTATCCATAAACTGCTTCTAAAAATTGCAGTAAAGTTATCCAGCATTACATGGTAGAAAAGACTTGGTATTAAATGAAATGTATTCAGTAGCTAACTAACTAACACTATGTGGACGAGAGATTGCATTTCTTGGGCTAATATCCGGCACATGCACAACGTTTTTCAATATAAGCTTGTTTGAGTACATTACTCGCAAAAGTAAAAGTAAAGTAAAAGGGAAAAAAAGCCGATACGGAAAAGACCGTGGCGAAAGGTTTGCAATCGACATTCATGCAGTCTTAAATTATATATATATATATATGAGGTTTACCTGAACAGCATCTGCCCGCTGGCCTCCGTTACACTCACCCCCCTAAACCTCACTCCCATCCGGGTCACGGCACCAATGTAACGGGTCTCACTCGCCTGCTCCGAGTGGGTCTCGAACCCGGGTCTCCGGCGTGGGAGGCGGGTGCACTAACAAGGAGGCTAAAGAATGCAGCCATTCAATAGAGTGAGGAAACTCATGTAAATCGTACACCTAACTCAAAAAATGCAGTAGTACATTAAAAAAATTATTTTTATGTTTAGTGCACTTAATTAATTTGGGTTACAGCGATTTCAGGGATAACAGTTTAGAACAACTTGAGGTTGAGTAGATGATGACAGACTTTTAATTTTGGGGTAAAAATCGTGGTCTCCCATGATTTTAAAATCGTTTAAGATTTGAAAATCGTCTAGTGTGCAGCCAGCCTTAGAAGAATTTTTTTTTATTTTTAAAATCCCTTTTAAATCCATGTATTGTTGATTTAAACCCTCCTGAAACTAATATGCTGCTGTGAAGAACAAATGATGTAACATTAAGCTTCCTGACTCTCTAACAAAACATATCCAACAAATTCTTGAAAAAAAAGACGTCCCACACCCAAAGCACTGCTTAGATCCAATGAAGAACCTTCATTTCTGAGCTTTCATATAAAGCCTGTATATAAGACAGGAGCGACTTGATTCAAGTTCAAGTTCCCTTGGGAAAGGTGAGAATCTGCAGGTTTCATGGAGTTTGAGGGCTTCCCCTCAGTGCTAGAAGATGCGGAATAGAAAGTGACTGGCAGGTTCCCTCCTCCCCCCTCGACATGCTGGCCAGCCGGCCCCATGATTACAGGGTAAGAGTCGGAGTCATTTCCCCTCTGCTAAAGCCCCAGCATACACCTCTAAACATGGTGGAAGTGCAAGGGGGTTAGAACGTTGTTCGCAGCTGTTTGAAGTGCCTTGTCTTTATGGGCAAACATCTGGAGTATCCCAAACAGACAACTTACAGCTGGCCCTACAAAGAGGGCACAAGGCACAAACACCCTATCTAAGTACAACTCTCAGGAAGACTGCCTCAGGCATCCGAGTCCCTGTACTCTCCCTCTGCAGCAACATGCAAAAACAAACCGCAAGTGCTGATATTTACATGTGCAGAAAAATGCACTGATAACGATTACACATTATTTATGTTTATAATTATAAATTTTCAATGGAAAGATATCTGTTTTATCTTTTATTAAGTACTGTATCCCTGTGGGTTCTCTGTTGAAAAGCTTCTGTTTAGGTATGTTTGATAGCAGGTGTGTGTTGGTATAACAGTGATTGTGGAGTCTACGGATTCGCTGTCAGTGGAGGTTGGAGCAGATGCATTCATGTGGTTGCTTGTGGCTCCAACCAGGTGCGGGAATTTGAATTCATCTGATTTGCTTCATCACTTATTTGCTTCTCCCAGCCCATCCTCCAGCTGCTTGTTTCACTTTAGCCATTTTGTATGTGCTGTTTATGCATTCGGCAGATGCCTTTATCAGAAGTGACTTTACAGTGCAATAAAAGTATATGTTTTCATCGTTTATCTATATAACATTGAAAAGTTTGAGGTCAGTAAGATTTTTTCTAAATATTTTTATTCAGCAAGGGTGCATTAAGTTGTTTAAAAGTGACAGTAAATACATTTATAATATGTGACCCTGGAGCACAAAACCAGTCTTAAGTTGCTGGGGTATATTTGTAGCAATAGCCAACAATACATTGTATAGGTCAAATTTATCGATTTTTCTTTTATGCCAAAAATCATTAGGATATTAAGTAAAGATCATGTTCCATGAAGATATTTTGTAAATTTCCTACCGTAAATATATCAAAACTTAATTTTTGATTAGTAATATGCATTGCTAAGAACTTCGTTTGGACAACTTTAAAGGCGATTATCTTGAAAGAGCATTCTTTTTTTGCACCCTCAGATTCCAGAATTTCAAATAGTTGTATCTCGGCCAAATATTGTCCTATCCTAACAAACCATACATCAATGGGAAACTTATTTATTCAGCTTCATTCAGCTTTCAGCTGATGTATAAAACTCAATTTAAAAAAATTTACCCTTATGACTGGTTTTATGGTCCAAGGTCACATATGACAAAAAAATTCTGTGAATACTGTTCATTTTTTACTTTTTATTCATCAAATAATCCTAAGGAAATGTGTTGCTAGCAAAATAAGGGGAATAATAGGGAAAATTCACCATGTATTTGTTATTGATTATCTGAATGTCTGTCCATCCTTCCGTCTGTCTGTCCATACCATTCAAAAGTTAGAAGTCAAAGATTTTTTTAAGGAACTTTATACTTTTATTCAGCAAGGATGCATTAAATTTATCAAAGTGACAGTAAAGACACGTATAATGTTACAAAATATTTGTATTTTAAATAAATGCTGAAAACCATTATTTCAAATTGTAATCATATTTCACAATGTTACTTTTTACTAAATATATAATCATAAGTTAAGATCTTATGTTCAAAATACACTGACCATAAGAAACTTTCAAAAACAATCTTACCAACCACAAACTTTTGAATGGGAGTGTATTTGTCCGTGATTGACTGTATTGTTAGACATGTATTGCCTGAGGTCATGTAATGTTATTTGTAACATAAGTGGTTTTGACTTGCCCCTGAAGAGCTCTACATGTGTCACAGCCTCTCTGTTCCTACAGAAGGATGGGCCATAGGCATGACCACAGACAATGCCAAAGTAGCCAAAGTGTCCCGTTCCACCTTCCTCCTCTGCTTCCTTCTCCTCCCTTCAGCTTAAAGCCGCCACCTGGCTGCCAGAGCATCAGTAAGTGAATTACTCTCAATATACTTTCTGTTAGCGAACACATTGTTGTGAGCTGTTAGGCCATTGGCACGTCTTGTGAAGTCTTTGTGCTCTTGAGAACTTGAAAAGCCTGTTATGATATAAAGACAGTTTTGGGCCAAACAACTTAATGGAGAAGAAGCACTTGAGAGGTGGATGGATGTTTATTTGGTTGACAGACAATGAAACTGACGCAGATAGGCGGTGAAGAGAACCTATTTTCAGGAGGGCCTTTACAACCCTCATACATGGCAGACTAAGTTTATTGGAGCAAAAAGTTGTCATTCTTCTGGGCAATGATAGGGCTCCATTTAGCCCCAGCTCATGTCCAGGAATACATGTGTATTAAGTGACCACACCTGTCTCACTTCGCCTGTCCTGCTTTAAAGTGATAGGTTTATTTGAATATACTAAGTGCAGAGTGTGTATTGTAAAGTAAAGATCAATGGCATGACGTCAAATTTATTCAAAAGTACTTTACACATGCAATTTACACGTACAGTGACTTGAATATACCTCTTCGATTATGAGCATGCTTTTAATTTCTGAATTAAATTAACTAAATAAATTTAGGTGTTTTTGAAGGGATATAAAGTGAAAAAGATGAACTGTTCTTATATCATAATTATATATATAAAATTATATATATATTATATATACAGTATATATATAAAATTATATATATATTATATATACAGTATATATATATATATATATATATATATAGTTTCATTAAATAAAGTTTTTGTCCACAAAATTAAAGTCATATATAGTGCGGCCAACATTCAAAAAAAATTTATGATATAATATAAGATAATCTGAATTTTTATGACAAGTCACAGTTAATTCAGGTATAAAATGTCATGTGGATCCACTTCCCAAATATGTATGATATTTATAAATTAATAATTCATTATATTTCTAAAAATACTTTTTTACCTGAAAAATAGATGTTTTTTGAAAATAATAATGAATATGTATGCACATGTATTCAAGGTGTAAGGAAAGTTATGTTAATGTTTTTTACTTGATGGTTACACCACATGACATTTTTTAAGTTATTACATTTAATCATGTTATAAATGTTTTGTTTTTAACTATAAGAAACCAATCTGAATTCCAACTCGAATTTGGAATGCATTTTAATTTTTATTTTCTCTGTTTTTTGTTTGTTTGTTTGTTTATTATCGTGGACTTTTTTGCCACTCTCACCTGTTGAATGTGAATGTAAGTATCTTTTTAGCTGTTCAAAATAAAATAAATAAACAAACAAATAAATAAGTGATCGATCAAAGTTTATACAGTAGTTACAGATAAAAGACAACTAAATGGATGTTTGGCTGGATGCGGATTGTCCTTTGTCATTCATGTCTCCTTTTGTTGTCCTATACTTACATGGAAATGCATAACTCTCTTTGCATAAAATGTCAGTTTGTGGATTGTACTAAAGAAAGACAATAGCATTGGCAGTTGATCTAGAGTAAAAGCCAATCGTGGCCTCACAAAGACCAGTCTGACATATCTGCTCATTAGTCAGCACACAGAAAAAGGAAGGGCCCACACCACTTTAAACGGGGTCCCCTTTCATAGACCCGCATGCCTGGAAGGGCTGCAGTGGAGTCCTCCTCTGTAAACGTTCACAGAAGTTGAAAGAGAGGTTTCCACTCCCAGGAGTGACCGCTTGGCTTTGTGGATGGCAAAACCACCCAATCTGTAAACTGGGCCTTGGCAAGTTAAATAACAGCAGTAGAGTGTCTTGGCAGTGCTGTCCTTGTAGAAATATCAGGCACAGCACTCCAGGCGGGCCCGCATAGTCAAGTGACACAAGTCTGTGAGCGTATTTTTAGCTTCACCAGGGAAAGGCCCCTTTCTATAGTTATGCTGGGAGATATTCTAGTTTTACGTGTTTTGTGCCATCACAGCTGTCGGTTTTATTGAACCTTCATGTGCTTTTGTAGGAAGAATTAAAAACACCCAGACCAGTATGATTGACATATTTATTAACTTCCATTTAAGTTAGGGTATCATCATGTGCACAGCACATACATCACAATATTTAACAAGACCTGTATAAAACTACAGACAATATTTAGTAAAACAGGATTCAGAGCGCACTACTACAGGACTCAGACATCAGCCCATTTACTAGAGCTCTGCCATGGATGCAAACACAACTGTATGGGAAGGGAACTGACAGAGAAATGGTATATGGTTTATTTTAATACACCACATATGTCCCTGTTCATAAACACATTAAAAAACATAGTTGTATTGAAAGACGAGGATGTTCCATTTTCACTAATCTCAGGCTACTAGGTCATGCCTGTTGATATTGCATTTTTTTTTGGTTAAACAAATCAAGACCAATGCTTTGTGTCAGTTCTACATTGTAATGAGGGTCAGGGACAATTTGCCTTCAGTGGCCATTCGGTCTATTGTAAACAACATCCACACTGATGCAAATCATGTCCATTTGGAAAGAGGTTTGGCACAGCTGTGTAAAAGAGAAACACGGACAACCCTCCCTCCTCCAGCATTAGCTCAGGTAGCTCAGAGTCATCAAGTGAAACAAATTGATGTGCACATCCAGGCAGGGCATGGTAAGAAACAAATGGCAAATTTGGACACGTAACGGCTGAAATACCATGGCTTTAAATAAAACCATGTGAATGTGTTCATGCTTTTGAGGCCAATCAGTCAGTTTAGCTTCAAAATTGTCTCGTAATGCTTTCTTTAAAGCTTCTTGAAGCCCATCCATTTTCACTTTAGTTTACACTCAGGTACATTAGTTTCTTTCAATTAAGTGTACCTGCAGGCCATTTCGATGAAAATAAGGAATGCTTTTTTTAAAGATAATCTCTCGAATATGTGTTTTTAAAGGTTCAAGATGGAAAGCTTGTTTATCCCTGCATGAATGCATCATATCTTAATATTTATTTTACTAGCATCATTTACCATGTTTAAAGCAGCTTCTCAGTTTTGCACCATATTGCATTTACAAAATATATAAAGAAAAATATAGGGTTACTGGTTGAGCATATAGTATAGTCTAACAGCTGTCTGCAAATATTTCCAACATGATTATCCTTTCTAAAAGTAAATCGCAGGGTAAAGATAGCTCAAACGTGACAAGGCGCAACTAGGACGCAATGGCCGCCAGAACTTCACAGAGTAGCAGTAGCCTCAGAAGTCTCAGAAGAGCAACTTAGAACTAAACATTCTATGTCAGCTGATTTTCAAAGTAGGAAACTGTCAGTTGGAAACTGCATGAGGTAGAAAACGACAAAAAAGTGGGCAATACTCCTCCTCGAAACTCACTGTGGAAGTTGTTTTTACCTTAACTCTTCGTTCACTTACACACAACACTGTCATTTCTTTGTTTCCGTGTTACCACCATAGAAAAATACTGATCTTTAACATGACTGATTTCCCCCCAGGCACCCAGCAAAGACTGACTTGGACTTGGCTTTGTACAGTATGTCTCTTTAAAGGGGCTCAGGGTACAGTATCTGCATTGCAATGCCTTTGAATTTTTTAATTCGTGTCTGTATGTTAAAGAAGCTACTTCTCTCTATCCAGAGCCTTAGAAATGTGACAAAGATTGACTGCAGGATAAGTTCAAAGTTCAACCCCCCCGGCAGAGCTAAAAACAGATTTGAAGGGGTAGAACTTCAGTAAGCTAGAGTAAGCCGATACAGCTTCAGTTAGATCCGAGCTCCGCACAAAGGAACTCAGACATTGGACAATTGCTCCAGTGCTAATACTATGGGGGTTGATACACCTTAACGATAGGAGGCTTGACCTAAGACTTACATATTCTTTCCAACGAAGGACAAATGGACCTTATTCAGCGTAGACGCCATATTTAATTTTTCGTGATGCGAAAAATTAAAACGGGGCTGCGACGGATAGTGTTTCTCTCGGTGTTGATCGTTCAGCAGACGCAAAATTGAAATGCGTCTTTCCAAAACCTTCCCAATGGCTGTACACCGTTTGTTCTGAAAATTACAAACCTTGTTTTCATTCGCGAGAAAATAAATATGGCGTCTACACTGACTAGGCTACCTCTCCAAAACAGTTGCTTTAGAACAACACAAACAGTGCAAAAAATGTACATTGTAGGAATTTCACTTGTATATGAACACATGGTAGCAGCAATGAGGATAAATTAACAAATAACAAATAAATTAATTGTTGTCTTTTCCATGAAAGAGGACGTTGTGATGAATATAAAATCAACAGATATAAATAGTCTACTATTTACATACATGACACGATACACTTAACCTCACATGTAGCCTAACTTCTGTAGAAAGTGCATCGTCGTTCCTCCGCCTTGCGCCCCTCCAAATGAGCTCAAATTCTAGGCAAGAAATGTGTCACCGTCATTGATGTCGATACTCGATTTCCTTTTTTTGTTTTGCCAGTCTTACTTAGTCCGATGTACATCCCGGGATGTGCCTGCGATTCGTACGCATTGTAATTATTTGCAAGGAGCTTTTCTCTGAACTTGCATTCATCTGTGAACTGCATCTACAATAAAAAAAGAACATAGAAATGATTATTTTCGCATTCATCTGTGAACTGCATCTACAATAAAAAACGACATAGCAATTATTATTTTCATTGACATTTCTCTTGAGTCATAACAGGCTATATCATCGGCATTTTCATTAAATAATAAAGCGACGTTCTTTTACAGCAAGGAATTTTATGGAGCAAACAGAACAAACGGTTTATCATATTTTATAATCTACAGCAAAGAGACAGCTTTGGTCTGTCTTCATGATTGTTTTGCAAGGGACAACCAAAGTTGATAGATCCATATGGCTTGGCCTGACTGGTTTAAAATGACATCTATCATCAAGTTACGCGATTTCTGGGTCATAGAAACGTAGGTGTTTTGGGGGTCTTGGACAGTCTATGTGAAGAAATCGGAGAGGGTAGCAGTATGGTGTTTGGGTGGTCCTCTTTGGCCAGTTCATCTTTACTCTGACTGGGAAGGACAGTAGGTGCATGTGTTGGCTGGCAATGCTAAGAATGGAATGCGTAGTCCGAATGATCTACTGCGCTACCGTTCCTGGGTTTGTCCGTCCCACAATGAAAACACCACTAGTCACTGGAAGCACGCCACAACTGAGTTCAACAATGTAACGCTGTCGGAGACTGTGCGACGGGGAGAGGGAGGTCGGTGGTGAGGCCGTGAGGGGATACATCTCAAGTACAGGGTGATATGTCATCGAGCTCTGATAAGAACATCCACGGGCGGAAACCCGTTGTAAATCATTTCATACTCACAGATCCGAAAAGCTTCCCTTTGCTGTTCATGGCCACGAATAGCCCGCTCCGGACGCCAAACATTGTCACAACTCCCCTCTCCACCGGAGATATCTCAAGAAGACCTTAAACACACAACAAAGAAAATAAATGACCTTGTTTGGCTTATATCTTTAGCCCTGTCTGGCAACTCCCAACCATGACTGCCTTTCTAAAAATTGTACGTGTTTACGTTTAAGTTGCCTGAGCATCCTTTTTGAAGGAAATGACACTTTCCGCCTCTTCAAATTTCCCAAACGTAATATCGCATCTATTCTTTCTCTGTAAAACCACTAAGATGTATTTTTAAATTACTTCTGCTTTATTTTAAACCACGTCTTTCCCCAATGATTTGATTGACACGTGTCAGAAAAAGAGCATTTCTATTATCAGATCCTTGACCACTTTAGACGGGTCTAAGGAAAACTTAGTAGGCCTAATAAACTTTGTAACAATGTTTCTCATTTAATGATAAAATAACTACTGTTTGTTTAGTCTGTGATGAATGTTGACAAACATAACCAGTACTTCTTGGGTTTGTTTTTAGAAACTTATGAAGTGCGTCAACACAGATGTTTAGAACGCCTGTTATATATTGCATTTGCCTTGAATTGACATTAGGTTGAAATTCTTAAAGATATGGTCTCAGAAATATTTTGTTTTAGCCTAATGTCAAAAGAAGACATTTTAAATTCCAAAACAATTTAATCTGTAGTTCTTTAGAAAACCATCTGTACTGGTGTGTAATAGACTGAACATTCTCTAAAGAAGCCTGAAAGTCTGAACCAAAGAATCACTGAAGAACCTTTATCGTTTTAAAGAGTGAAGGGTTAATCTACCGTAAAGGATGAGTTTAAAACTTTAAACTTTAGGCTTGGGATTTTGGCCCGGTTCCTGTCCTGCTCTGGTTACGGATACCTGTTGCGTGCGTAACGCAGGATGCCAGATGCTGGTGCACTACCACACCTGATGACTTGATTCGGGAAATGTAAATCGAAGCGCTACAACATGCTTTGTTGATGTTATCAAACATGGCACGATGTTGAATTCGTGTAACTTAAAGTTTTATTACAATTATTTTTACTGAATTACAGCCACTGCGCGTTATTTGTGTTTTTTTTTTTTTTTACTTAATTCTGTAAGCTAATTCTTTTTCGTAATTCAGTTTCATTTGGGTGACAGTTTCAAATCCAACAGCCGATCCAGCATGCATAAGTGCAAATAACAGATGAAACTTACTGTAACGGTTTTCGTTGTGCACGCCGGTAATTCTACCGTCCGGTAATACTTGGAGATGAAACCCGATGCCAACATTGCAGTAGAGACGTCGCAGTCTTTTAATGCCCGTGAGATAATCACTGTCCCGGCTGATATCTCTTTTTTCCCCGGGGATTCGGGCTAGAGAACGCGAGTAGAGGGTCTCCCAGCGTCGCTCCACGGGTCCGTTCTGCCCACCGGGCAGCGGAGCGCAGCGCACTGAGCTTGTCATAAGTCCTAAGACCACTATTGGTAATAGGGCCGAATGGACACTCATCCTTCTGAGCGGTACGTGAGCGTTTGAAAGAGTTGAAGACACCAAACTACCGTCTTTCTCTGTATTTGTGTCGGCAGCCAAAAAGACGCACAAAACGGCTTACTCACGGACAGAGCTACGGCCAACCCTAGTGAGCGGCATGAAGTCGCGCTCAGTGGGTTTCCTCTCAAGACACTACACTTCAGATTGGTGTTCAAGCTGTTTTGTTCTCACACAAAAGTTGCAAAATGTTGACCGTCAGTTCTAGCCTCGCTCAGCCATGCTACTTTTCCCTTGCCGAAGATATTTATATCTGCACCGAAATTACATCACACACTACCTAGTGCATGACGGAGAAGCCTTCTGCGCCACTCCGAGCACACTGATTCCTTATAATGTGCGCACGTCCATGCCGTGGGCAGTGAGACTACTGCGCGTGTGTGTGCGCGCGTGCGACTGAGAGAGGCAAACGTCATAACCGATCCCTTACAATAAAACAACATTCGTTAACTTTGACAGTGCAATGCCGTTGTCCATGGGAATAATGTCTTTATCAGTCTCAAATCTGCGTCCGAATGACTTTCAACGCAAGTCATTCTTAGAAGCTGTTAATGGTCATCTTTGCTTTGATGCGCCTATTATAAATAATTTAATTTTTCTTAACTACCTTCAATAATATAAGAGTGTGTTATAAAGTGACAAATGATGGTAGCCTACTACTTTTTTGCAGAATGCAGCGATAATGATCCGTTGCTATGGTTACCCGCCTTCTGCAACTATAGGCTATCTCTTTTCGCAAAAGTTTATTTGGCGGCAGGTGGAAAGTGCCATAGCTTTTTGTCGTTACTGAAAAGTATTTTTAAAATATAATCTTTCATATAAAATACGTGGAATTCAGTTTCGTGTAGGCTATGCGCAACAATCGCTTTATATATAGTTGAGTCTTTGTGTAGGCTTCCTATCGGACAGAAATAAAATAATGTATGTATGGGAGGATGTATCGGAAATCGCAACGTTAACAGACTGCAGTGTCAGGCAGGAGACCGTTCTATAACTGAACAATAACAGGAAAAAAACAAAAGTCGAATTCGAACGAATTGCAAATACAAATTCAAGAAAAAGCGGCCCTGTTCCGCGAAAGAACAATACTGTGGAAAAAGAAAATAAGGAAATGGTATGCGTAATGACATAAATTGTTATGAAAATGACACACAGACGTGGATGTGCAAACATAATTGCTGAAGTCTGTAAAGGAGCTTTTGCACATCCCTCTGACAGCGTAAAGACCGCTAGATAATTCAGCCTGACAATGCTGTAGCTGACCTCTTACGAGTGTCTAGTTGTGAATGTTGTGCGTCAGAGCATTGTGGGGGAGAACGTGTAAACCGCTGGACACATCACACTGTGAGTCAAGCTTTCTCAGCGGCCCCCTGCGCTCCCTGCTGCTAGTGTAGAGGATGCGACGTAAAACGGAAAGACCATGGGGGATGGTCAAAACACTTATCAACATAAAAGTAAGACACCTACTTGAAACCTCAAAAGATTGTAATTTGCGTTACTGTTGAATAGAGGCTTTCGTAAGGATAGTACGTGAAAATAATTCCGCCCGGAATGAACACCTCTTTAACGCACCGACTGCTCGGGCTGAATGAATACCCGAGGGTGTATTTACTATATTGGAGCAAATTACGCAGAGGGTTTGATTACACATCCGTTTATAGGAGAAGGATTCTTGTATGTTCTGTTGTTTACAAACAAACAAGCAAGTTCCTCTTCAAGGTAAATTTGCGTGTTCACGATACAGTGGCGTACAAAAGTATTTGGATACTTTTACCACACTTGGTATAAGTGAATATGTTCGCGTTACATAAAATAGCAAAACAAAAGTAAGTTTACATTTCAAATAATTAAACAATTTAATGTTTAAAATTAATTAAGACAGGTGTTTGATAATTTGCTAAACTACCTGTGGTTACTCTGTTAGAACTTGCGGTAACTTACTTCATGTATTCTCAAAAATCCTCTTTGCAGTAGACTACTTGGTTCGAAATATTTAACTCTAAAATCATTTATTTGCAGATATTTTGTTATTTAGCTTTAGGTGTGTCCAAAAATGTCTAAATGCAGTTTAGGGGCTCTATACCTAGGCATATTTATAATTTTTATTTAATTTGTAACTATTTTATTTTTATTTTATTTATTTATTTTTACACATTTTGACTTTGATGCACATTATTTCTGCATACAATTAACAATATTAGGAATAAACTATAATGAAAGAAAAAAAAACAAATGTACACTCAAATGTATTTGTATTTTGAGGAAGTGGTAAAATGTCCAAAACTTCATTCATTAAACAAGGTAGGCCTGTTGATTTAAAAGTATATGGGCCGATATCTGGGACTGATTTGTTTATACAAATCATCATGGCAAACAAATAAAAAGTTTCTAACTCTTGCTTGCCCCGCCTTTGTTTCGCATGACAACGTTTCCTCCAGACAGAGCACTCTCATCTCTTAACTTCAAAAAGGAGAGTTGAATACCTTCTAGACACAGAGCCTGTTACCCAAATTGCTTAACCTGTATCTAGGCGATCCCATCCGAGCTCTGACGGTTCACTGAATGTTGCTTGCTGATGGGGGTCTTCTGCACACAGGAATGGGTCGTTTGCCATTATCTAAGCATGTATGGCTGGTTTTATATACATGTTGGCGGCACAGACACTGATCAAACAGACTTGTTTTTTGAGCCATTTGGATACCCAAATCGAAAAGGCGTGTGATGCTTTATAGCCACTGCTGAATTATAATGACAAAACTCAAACGGTCTTTACAAGTGTTTATATTTAGACCCACACACCATGCACGCTTTCATAATTTAGTCTGCTGCTGACCGATAATGAACGCTTTATATAAATGAAAGTCATTGTGTTACTTTTTAAACCGAGTGCTTGCCGTTGATATAGAACTAGCAACAAACAAATGATACACATTTCAACTAGTCTAGTCTCTTACAGCTGTAGCCCTATCAACTTTCTGAATGCAAGCAGAGGAATGAAGTGAATTTAATAATAACAGGGCTCTCAGCCGCTCTCCATGGTGCTGCAGTCGCGCTCAACCGCTTCAGATCCGCCTCTCAAATGTGTGTGGAAATGAGACGATTTTGTTCAGTCAAACAGTTTAAAAAGTTTGGGGTTAAAACAAAGAGATTTTTAGAATATATATATATATTTTTTTAATAATAGTGGCGTGAATATGTAATGGCGGGCCGTGAGAAACTGACTTGTGCTGTTTGTAATATGTGAGATGAATTAGTTGCAGTGCTCTAGGATTCTTTTAACTGTGAGTTCTCACAGTAATACAGTGATATTATTATAGTGTGCTGGATTTACTGAGCAAGTGTTTAGAGGGCCTGTAACTCCTCTAATATCTCTTCAAAAGTGAATCACTTTTACCGCTCTTTAATTGCAGCACACCTCAAAAAAACTCATTGCCAAGCCTATATCAAACACAGAAGTGACAACCCGCCCTTCAAATTCTACATTTATTGCAAGGACAAGACTAGCAAACCTTTGATAACGTTCTGTGATTGCACAGAAACTGGACAGAAGTCAGTGCTTCCCTCTATAGGACACTTTTGGAAACACAGTGACAGAAGAATTTGCTAACTTAGACTGCTGAGATGTTGGAGTGCGTTAACCTTCCTGACATCGTGTTAGTGTGACTAATTCAAATAGGATTTATTTTGCCCAGACAATTAGGCCTAGGCTACTGTAAAGTTTACAAATAGCTTTATTGAATAAAGACAGAACAGTTCGTTGCGTGTTAGTGGAATTTATTTTCACTGCTTTTAAAGCCTGTGCTTGTATCTCAAACATTTCTTTGCGCAGAGCATTTTCTTCGCCTTTCATATGTAACCTATTATAATGGTATTTGTAGTAATATTCCAGACGAATACCCTAGTCTAAAATATGAAGCATTTTACAGCTTAACACTCAGTCGATTATGTGTCATTTTATCTAATAACCTAACAGCATTAATAAATGTATCACTTAAAAAACAGTCAAGCTGGAAGCAATATGGTGTGATGTTAGTGCAGAGGTCAGCAACTCTACAAGGTCCACAGAGATGACCAGTAGGAGGCCTGTCTGTACGAACAAAGACCCCTCAGGCTCCGCTGGGTCAATACTTGAGGAATTCCTGACGATACCAATTAGATGGGCACGAGGAGCAGCCCTTTGAGGCCCTCGGCCGGAGAAGAATGAGACTGAATCGCAGTGATTTTAATTGGAGCGGTTTTCACTGTAGTGCACGGCTTTAAGTAATTTCTGAGAAAGCACTCGTGGGGTAATTTAATTATCAGTAGATTTAAAAAATATTACAGTCATTTTGGAAATAATATTTATTTATTTATTCATTCTTTTTTAGCACTTGTACACTTTCTGTTCTCATTCGAAATTACACGTGAGGTGCAATCTCAACATAACCCGACAGCCCGATTTTATGGCCTTATGTTTTTGTTTTTTATTATTATTATTTGTTTTTTTTTTTGGCAGCAAGGTTAATGAGCGCTTATATGCCCTCGACATGGCGGCAGACGTGTCATTGTTGAAGGCAGGTCATCAGAAGTCGCTCTATCGGGACGCTGAACCTTAACCCCTGGGTCTCTGTTTACTTGTTATATGCCACTGAACTAAAAGGGGCGTCGTGTGCCTGAATAGGTAGTTAAAGCTACGACCAAAGAGCATGAAAAACTTTGCACACAGGTTCAGCGAATTTTGTTGGACAGAATGAGTTTTGTAATTCCAGGGGCTTCAAATATTTTTGTAACCCATTTTTTTTTTATCGCAAGGTTTTCTGGTCCTCAGATTTATATTTAAATAAGCAAACAACTGTCACATTTTTATTAATTTATTTTTCTGTATTCTTGAGTTGGCTGTAAACAGGGATCAGTTAGATCAGTGATGCACAAATAAAAAGTGCAATTGTGCTTTTTTTTTTTTTTTTTAAGTGTAAAACAGTGTAAAAGGTTGTTAATGGAAGTTTTGATTTCAGAATTTTTAATGATATCAGACTTCATACAACTGTTCTTGGATCCAAATGCATACCTTTATTTTTAGAAGAATAAATCGTAAATCTGAATCATGTTACCAATAATTTTGAGAGCAGACCACTTATTTGTATTATCTGTGATAAGTATTGTAAAGCTGGTGCTATCATTATTTTCATTGGCCAGAGGGAAGAAAGCACTCCTCGGTTTCTGATTAATATGGTGAATATAATATTTGACGTCGAGGAAAGCTTTGATCTCGCCTCCCATGTATTTATGTATATATGAATGGGTATGTGAAAAATAAGCTATCAGGATTGCAAGACAAAGGTTCATTCAAACAGTTCCATTTATCTCGAGTCCTGCATTCCTGTTAAGTAATATTAGAGTTTGGCATTCATAACAAACTATACAACGCGTTACACTTTCTAAGACATTTTTTTTCATCGGGGATTGCCTTGTTTCTCAGATCACAGGCTCTCGTCGTTTAGAAAAAGGAAGAAGAATGTCTCAAGCGACACGGCTTCCCAGGTTCCCCCAGAGATATGCCATTGTGACCGCCAGGAAGCTCTCGAAGCTGCGAAGTATAGAATAACACGTCTTTTTTTTTTCTCCTATAGATTTCAAAAGCACAGATCTCTGTTCTTGCAAGTAGCCGCTCTTCATGAGAAACACAGGCTGTTACGGTAAGAACGTTTTAAAATAATAATTTTAAAAAATCGTATTTTATATGAATATATTTTACAAAGTGGTTGTGTTTTGCTTTTCTCCTATCGATTTTTTTTCTTCTTCTTCTTCTAGATAATGTCACTTGAGGCAGTCAAGGAGAAAGGGGGGATGGTCCCAAGAGGGAGTCCCTTTTTGCTGGACCGCTGAGAGACTTCAATACCTATGCGATCACTATCACAGTTGCGGTGAATATATCTGCAGACATTGCCATTAATTTAGCTGTCAAAGTTTTAATTAAGCTCCACATAATATGTATTATGTAGGCTATTCTAGAAACAGAGAATGCATGTAAGGTGGGGACGAAATAAAAGATCATTGATCATTCACTCTTGTCCAAAATGCCACTGTATCATGTATGCTTAGCAATAAAACAAAAAATGTATATTTTCATATAATTTATTGGTGACATTCCTCCAGACGTTTAGCTTTCAGTGTCAAACAATGCCGTTTTAATGCATTACTCAGTTTACAGTGTTCAATACATTTGACATTTATCAAAACTATGCTTCAGAGCTGATGTCATTACATATATTTAGACTCAAATTGGTATTAAGAAATAGGAAACTGAAGAGTCTACTCTTACGGGATTGTTCAACTGTTCAAAGATAACAGTGTTATTCTAACAATGCAACTATTCATCTCTTCTGAAGAAAATCTTTGATATTTGGAAGTGTAGAAACTATGTCATCAATAACTTAAAAACATATAAACAAAATAAATATGTATTACATTAGTAATATACAAAGTACTCCTGATTGCAGTTAAGTACAGTAGCCTATCACATGTAAGTTTAAAAAGCATCTGTTTTATGTGTATGGATCTTTGTTTTCTACTTTATACTTCAATAAGGAAAAAGTGCTTCTCTGTACACCACCTATAAAAGCCGTAGTCCAATACATAACACATCATTGGCATTGTCAAGCACTTGTACAACATCCTAATTCATGATTACAAACATTTACTCTATGTTATCTTGCTCACATAAAAAATAAATGACTGTACAGCTATGTACAATAATTACACGTCTTTCCCTGGTGAAAAAACGTACAGTTCCATACTTAAAGTGCTCTATTTTTGCACACTAATTTTCTACTTAATATACTAAAAATTCTTCTTTAGTACTTCTTAGGATAATCTTAAGAACATCTAGTGTATTCAATTTTGAGACACCATGAATATGAACTAAAATGTGCTAAAAATGTATTTAGGTACCACTTGAAGCCATCTTTTTATACAAAGGTGGGTTCAAGTGGTAACTAAATACATTTTTTAATACAGAGACAGTATGTTAAAAGCACATTTAGTTCATATTCACGGTGTCTCAAAATAGCACAGTTGAGTACACTTAGAAGATTATCTTAAGAAGTACTAAAGAATCATTTTTAGTATATTAAGTACAAAATTAGTGCGCGAAAATAGAGCACTTTAAGTACATTATGGAAGTGTACTTTTTTTTCACCTGGGTTAGCAGAAAAGACTTCAAAAAGTGTGAACATGAAAAAACAACGACAAAAGACAAAACTTTCAGTAGTGTTAAATTTGGTCACATGAACCTATCTGGACTGTCTTTGTGTTTCGGATGCAAAAACAAAGCAAAAGGATGTTTCTCTTCATTCTCGGCCCTTCTTGCCACATAATTCCCCAAAAGGTTTTTTTTGTTTGTTTTTTTTTCCCAACATCATCCTTTCTCGAGAAAATTGTTCCATGTGACTCCTTTGGTCTGTTGGACTCTCAGTGGCTTTGGATCTCTTCTCCATCTGTGTCAAGAGAGTGTTAAATGTCAGCCCTTCTGCTGTGGCCCTTGGAGCCCTTGGAGCCCTTGTGTCGTCGTCTTCTGCGTTCTGCCCGACCCACAGGGGCTCTGTGAGAGCCGGCCTGGTGCCGCTGGCTCTCTCTGAGCTTGCGCACCATCTCATGGTCCTTGTTGCCCAGAACACGGGGCAGGAAGAGGGAAGCTTTGTCCGTGCTCCGTGTCTTAAAGCCCCTCCTGGGCCGGCCCTTCCCATTGATGGACACGTACCACTGCCTCTTAGAACTGGCACGCCGCTTGCCGCCCCCTGCCCCGGACCCTGTTGGTGGAGGCTGGGTGGTAGCATGGTGCCGTGATGCATAGGTGTTGTAGCCTAGCTCGTGAATGCGCTCCAGAAACTCACACTCTCGGTTGAAGACTTCCTGAAAGGATTAAAAAAAACGTATTACTTTATTTTGACATTCATAACTGGACCTGGAACAAGATGCGCCCTCAAAAACTTTAGATATTTCTTCAACAAGTCATCTCCATTTTGTAGAAAAGTCAACATTTAAACTGATCCAAAATCTGCACAATTGAATTCTCAGCATCTCAAACGCAAAAGTAAGAACCTCGTATGTGGTTATCACTCTCTGCTGACCAGAAATTTCAGTGACAAGGTCCCCAGTGAGGGAAACAAAACTCAGTAATCAAACTCTTAGTAATCTAGCAGCATGTGGGCATACTCGTTCCGCATGAAAAACACCACCATGTGGCCATAGCCTCAAATAGCCCTTCTTGTTATCTGATCCCACAGCAAGCGAATTTCAGCTACTTGATTTTCCGACGTGACATAACACTTACTGAAGCATACAGACGTCCTTTCTCATTCATAGCCAGGTATCTTCCAGAAAACAGGCCTTTTATCGCCACAACACCGACATCCACAGCTGTGATCTCGAGTATACCTAGAAAAAGAGCGGAGCAGTTATTGCGCATGCTAGAAATGGGGAAAGTCATTTACAATAGCTTTTCAAATAGCATAAAAATGTGTGGGATTCGATACAAGGTCAGTCGAGGTCGTTCATCAGTTTTCACAAACCTGTCATGATTTCGCTAATGTTTGAAAGCGTAATTTTATTCAGTTAACGATTAGTTGTATTATTAATTAATGATTATAGAAGTGTTATTATACTATACATTAAATAGTTACGTTTATTTACTGTAATATTAATTAATATAAAAGTATTTTATATCAATAAAAATAAATGATTTATGTCTTTAACTTAATTAGGCTAAACAACTTGCTTTAAATTTACAATCTCACTCACGTTTAATATTAAATAATTTGGAATAGGAATGTGTGTTGTTCAGTCGGATTAATTGTAAATATTGTGGTATATGCCGTTTTAAATGTTGTTTTATTTCTACATAAGTTTTTCGTTGATTAAGTCACAGTCTACACAACATACGCTGTCGGGTTAGATATACAGACACTAAACGCCTCTTAAAGAGGATGTTTATTCATCCCTTTTTTCCACTGATTAATGGCTCTCCTCATTCTTCTGTTTCGAATAATCATCCTTTTACGTTGGATAAACACATCCGTTGTCTAAGTCATTATGTTAAACTGTCTGTGGAATCCTGTTTTCGTATGGTAATTTTCCATGGGCACTCGGATTTGACAAATTGGAAAACTAAGACAGATAAACGAATGCTGTAATTTAAAGAACGACGATTTAAGATTGCAATGCAGGCTACGAAATTTGACAGGGAATGGTCTTTACGATATAAGTTATACAATCAAAGTAATTTTAAATGTATCTCACAAAATAATGCAATACAGTTGCTTTATTTTCAAGACCTAATTTTTAGCTTACAAGTTGTGCAGTCCGCAAAAGTGCTCTCATCGTTACTTTAATCTTCATTTTACTGTGGTAAGAACGCTGATTTAAATGTTTTATATTCGTCAACTTAACATAAGCCGGGCAGGGTGAGTTATTGTTCGATGTTAATTATTTAATGCGCAAGGCGCCTCCCGAATACTGTCAGCGCACAATGTTTTCCAATGTAGGATTTGCACAATACCGCACAGAAATTGACATTCACAAATATGAAAAGCGAGAACGGTTTACTCACTGAAAGGATTGTTTTCATCAAGAGATCCGTCTATTTTCCCGTTCGGGTGAATTTGCAAGTGATATTTTGTGGCGCAGTAAAGTTTCCTGCGTCTTGGAGCTCCTCCGAGGTGCTCGTAAACCCCGCCGCGTCCACCAGCATCTCGCCGCTGCCTTGGGTCACACGCCTGGCCCCTGGCACAAGGCGCCCTTGGGGTCCTGGTCAGCCTCGGAGCCAGAGATTCCTGTAAACTCGAATCCAATGAGCTCAGTAACAACAAGAGCAGAATTATAACCATTGTGGCATGGCGGGATGTCGGCAAAATCTCGCTGGAATAGAAAGAGCTGGCACACGAGGTCCCATCAAAGAAGTATCATTAGTCAGTGATCCAGTCAACTGAATATTAAAATCAAAACGTGCTGTATCCTTCTGTCCCCTCTTTAAAATGTCGCGGTCATCTGTTAGAGCCGGCTTGGTGGCAACAGCATGGGTTAGCCTCGTTGGTGCTCATGGGTTCCACTCTGCTCTCCAAGCAGACTGTATCTGACCGAGGAGGAGAAAACAGCCAGTCGGTTTCACAGGGAGCCTATCGTGAGATTTCGCTGATCGACAGTGTGCACAGAAATAAAAGAGCCCTCCTGCAACAATAGCCCGAACCCCGACCAATTGATACAAAGGAAAAGGGGAGGCAAGGTATCAGTCTTGTGTGAACCAAGAGGTTGCAGCGTGGATAAAATTACACAGCACTACACACGGTGGCTTACAGCGGAAAACCGCATCACAAAGAGAGAGACATCCAAGGGCAGAGTTTGCTTCTTTTGAAAGATCCGAAAATTATATTGAAGCATGAACACTGGCCTGCATGGGAGAGCCGCTATTGATTCTCTTTTCATGCCTGTTGGCACTTTCCGACAGTGATGTTAACGTTCATAGACATACGCACGTGGCTTTCAATGATCCACATTTATGTATGGAATGTTTCTGACTCATAATATAAAAGAGTGACTGACAACACAAAATAGTCTGGACAATCGGCTAGAAAAAAAAATCAGTAAAAGTCACTTGCAACGGGAAAAGTTCATGACGAGACATGGGTTATTGCATTTATATATAGCCTATTAAAAAAAGTCTTCACGCGGTTCGTTTGCTTATTAGGAACACTGTAATTAACAGCGATTTATTCTTTTAAATATGAACCAAATCATGATTCAGGCGCGTCCAACCCCCCTAATGCGATATTACATTTATGCGGAATGCTTTCAGTAGACCGCCCATTATCATTCCGAATTAGCTACATTTCAATCATTCATTCCAAATATTTTATAGGCTATGAAGCACAGGTTGTGAGAGTAGGCTAGTTAAGGATGATGCTCGGAATAAACCGATCAAGACCTGTTTTCCCATTCATTGCATTCCGTAGAAAACATGCAGCTACATTTCCCTGACATTTGAGAAGAAGAAATCCAAAAATGCCGTTTCCCGAAGTTTCTATCTTGATTTTGGAGAGAGAGAGAGAGGGGGAAAAAATAGGCTACATATTCCATTCCCTCTCAAACATATTTCACGACCATTTCTTTTTGTCTTAATCTAGCACGCCATACTAAAACTGCGGTAGCTGACATGCATCTTCTCTCAGGAACCAGACTGCAAGTGCGACTCAAAGCCCTACAGCCACTTACACTCAAGCTCCTGGTGTGTGCTGCTAGTGGGTGGAAGAGTAACACGCAAATGACTTCTGCCTAAATTGCTTCCATCTTGGTCGCATTATGGTTACCATTCTCGTAATTAGCACCATCATCTACAAATCTCCCTGCCCTTTGGCGTAACACCAGCGCATGCTATAGAAAACCTCGTGGGAAGGCACCCTTCATTTATCTTCTCTTTGCATACATCACTTGGCGTCCCTGACTGTTTGTCACACTGTTTTAAAACAGGTAGCTGCTCCTAATAACTTATTAGTCGCTGCAGAGTGTGTGTCAGACTAGACGGAGAGTATATGAGTCTACTGATGTACATCACGAGCCGCTCTGGTGACCATCTCTGAGAGAGACGCTCTTGATGTGGTTTGATCCTGACAGAGGGTTGCTTTTCTGATGTGGTCGGCTGTTTCTTTCTGGAAGTATTTTAATTACGGCCCACAGCCGCCCACAAAGCCCAGCAGTAATAATCAGTATGAGAGAGAGAGAGAGAGAGAGGAGGGGGAGTTCACTCAGGATGTTGCCGATTATTTTGAAGCTGAACGGTTAAATCGTACCATGTTAAAGTCGTTTTCTTTATCACGTCCTCATTTATCACTTTAACTTCTTCGTGACCCTTTGCTTTTTAAATTAAACAAAGGGAAATTGGGGACTGTTGGAAAATTGGATGAGATGTAGGCTAGCGCTAAGAGTTTAACCAATTAGAAACGAGCAATCGATTGGATTTTATAATCGATTGGATTGGTGTAAATAAATAGATGTTAGTCGATAGAACTGGTATAAACAGAATACGTAGTTTTTCTTGTTCAATTTGATATATAATAACATAGCCTATACCGGTAATAGCCAATACACAATCATCTAAATGTTCAAAAATCTAATATCTGGCTAAGCAGAAATAGGCTACCAAAAAGAGACAACATAAGACATTGTATAGCCTAGGTAAGAAATGGGTAAAAAAAAAAAAAAGTCTTAAAGTGCCCCAATTATGCCATTTCCAATATTGCCTTTCATGCAGTGTGTAATGTAGCTGTATGTGAATGTAAACCATCTGCAAAGTTGTAAAGCTGAAAGTGCACGATAAATAAAGTTATTGTGTCCCAAAATAAAGAATTGACCCTGAACAGCTGAAAAGAGTCGTTAGTAATTCGAATCCCACTTCCATGACGGCTACACCTCAC
The DNA here is from genome assembly GCF_001515625.1 of Sinocyclocheilus rhinocerous. Classification (NCBI taxonomy): domain Eukaryota; kingdom Metazoa; phylum Chordata; class Actinopteri; order Cypriniformes; family Cyprinidae; genus Sinocyclocheilus; species Sinocyclocheilus rhinocerous. The sequence goes on along the minus strand of NW_015661991.1, from coordinate 166,008 downwards.
GGGGTAACACATTTGCATAATGCTCGCCTATATGTTCTACGTCGGCTGGCCGCGAACAATTTGACCCCGCCCACAAACACGTCATTCTACTGACGACTGCTTCTCTAATCTCGGGGAGTTCAAGGCGGGATTCACAAAAGGCTTGCTGTTGAAAGATGGATCAGTATCCTGTTTATTTGGACCAGCTGCTCCACTGAATCACAACCTGTAAGTATGATAAATAATAGATGTTTATATTTTCTATAGAGCGTTCAAAATACAGAACTATTGAAATAGGTGTAT
>NW_015661991.1:157536-165709 GCF_001515625.1 Sinocyclocheilus rhinocerous | reverse complement strand
CGTTTCCGAAATGCGCTGCATGCCGTAGACCAATCACAACAGACTAGGCCATCTGACCAATCAGAGCAGAGCAGGCTCACGGAAAGGAGGGGTTTAGAGAGACTGAATCTTTGAACTGCTTCAAACGAATCGTTTGAGAATCGCTGGAAAATGAGTTGATATTAAATGCATATTTTGAGAAAACGAAAGCGTTTCTTGACCTTGCATGCATGTAATCCTATTGTAGGAGACTCCCAACACAACATTAGGAACCGTAAAAATGGCATAATAGGGGCACTTTAAATTTCATATTCATGTATGTTTTTTGTCTTTCTGTATGTGTTGAGTTAAAATATTTCCTGTATCTACTATTTTGAATTCAGTCGTTTGAAATGAAATGAGGGTGTGTCATAATAATGGTTTTGAAAAAGTACATTCTATTACCACTGTGAATTCATGCATAACATTTAAAATGACTGTGTTTTCTATTAGTGTTACAGCCCACCCTGGAAGTGCAGCCGGCACTCTTTGTACTCCACATTAATTTATGGCATAAGTTAAATTTTTGGCATGAATTTGTAGCATACAGACATGGGGATATTACATAAACGTTTGAGACCTACATAGCACACAACTACACAAGTCACTGCTAAATGAAATGCATTAGACACCAGTCTCCTGTATTGTCATATAATAAAATATGGGAATATACACCTTCTGATTATACACATCCTTTCCGCTTCAGATTTTTACAGATCAAGTGGTAATATGTTGTAATATTTAACCTGTTTATCTGCAAAAAAATGTACTGACCAGTGTCAATTATGCAATTCCTACAACATTTAAAAGGACAAAGCACAGTTCAAATGGTCAAGCAAGTATTTGCTCTTATCATTTACTAACATTTAATTAACTGTTAATATTTCTTTATTTAATAGAATTTAATATTATATAAAATACAACTAAAGTCATATTAACAATGACATATAGTTTTTATATGTTAATTTTGTTGTTATATGTAATCCGGTTGATTCTGTGATGTACAGTAAAACAGTCGTTTGAATTGAATAAACTTAACTCAATTTGCATGTTACCAAATATGACTAAAGATTTTTAGAATGAATAAAGTTTCTAAGCAAAACAAAAAGGCTTTAGAGCTTGATGCCATAGAAGAAGCCTTTTAGGTTCCAAACACTGTTCTGAACTTTTAATTTTTTTGTGTACTGGTGCTTTAAAGAACATATGACATCAAGAACTATAAGTTTAATCTATATAAAAAGATCTGCATTGCCAACTAAAAAACACTATACAGTTTGAAATGTTTTTGAGCAGAAGAGTTTTTGGCGCTGCATTGAATCAGTGAATAACTGATGTATTTTTAGGAATGTGCAAGATTTGTCCCCCTAGACATTTAGCAAAGCTTAATAGTCACTAGTCTTTTTTTTTCCGGCTCTTTTGCAGAAAAGGAGGTACGACAATCCCAACAAAATCAAGCTGACCTCTGGACCTTTTCTGCTGTACTTTTTCTCATGGCATGCTTTTTTTTGCGCTAGTGATCTGAGGGCCTGGCTAGAGCCAGACGGGAATGCCTCTCGTCCCCTGACAAATCACTGTTGAGTCCCTTTTGTCCGGGTTTACTTTGATCTCACCTGCTTGTCAGGGGGCTTGCTGTTGAAAGATGGATCAGTATCCTGTTTATTTGGACCAGCTGCTCCACTGAATCACAACCTGTAAGTATGATAAATAATAGATGATTATATTTTCTATAGAGCGTTCAAAATACAGAACTATTGAAATAGGCGTAGCCTATGGTTTCCTACACGCGCTGTATGCCGTAGACCAATCACAACAGACTAGGCCATCTGACCAATCAGAGCAGAGCAGGCTCACGGAAAGGAGGGGTTTAGAGAGACTGAATCTTTGAACTGCTTCAAACGAATCGTTTGAGAATCGCTGGAAAATGAGTTGATATTAAATGCATATTTTGAGAAAACGAAAGCGTTTCTTGACCTTGCATGCATGTAATCCTATTGTAGGAGACTCCCAACACAACATTAGGAACCGTAAAAATGGCATAATAGGGGCACTTTAAATTTCATATTCATGTATGTTTTTTGTCTTTCTGTATGTGTTGAGTTAAAATATTTCCTGTATCTACTATTTTGAATTCAGTCGTTTGAAATGAAATGAGGGTGTGTCATAATAATGGTTTTGAAAAAGTACATTCTATTACCACTGTGAATTCATGCATAACATTTAAAATGACTGTGTTTTCTATTAGTGTTACAGCCCACCCTGGAAGTGCAGCCGGCACTCTTTGTACTCCACATTAATTTATGGCATAAGTTAAATTTTTGGCATGAATTTGTAGCATACAGACATGGGGATATTACATAAACGTTTGAGACCTACATAGCACACATCTACACAAGTCACTGCTAAATGAAATGCATTAGACACCAGTCTCCTGTATTGTCATATAATAAAATATACACCTTCTGATTATACACATCCTTTCCGCTTCAGATTTTTACAGATCAAGTGGTAATATGTTGTAATATTTAACCTGTTTATCTGCAAAAAAATGTACTGACCAGTGTCAATTATGCAATTCCTACAACATTTAAAAGGACAAAGCACAGTTCAAATGGTCAAGCAAGTATTTGCTCTTATCATTTACTAACATTTAATTAACTGTTAATATTTCTTTATTTAATAGAATTTAATATTATATAAAATACAACTAAAGTCATATTAACAATGACATATAGTTTTTATATGTTAATTTTGTTGTTATATGTAATCCGGTTGATTCTGTGATGTACAGTAAAACAGTCGTTTGAATTGAATAAACTTAACTCAATTTGCATGTTACCAAATATGACTAAAGATTTTTAGAATGAATAAAGTTTCTAAGCAAAACAAAAAGGCTTTAGAGCTTGATGCCATAGAAGAAGCCTTTTAGGTTCCAAACACTGTTCTGAACTTTTAATTTTTTTGTGTACTGGTGCTTTAAAGAACATATGACATCAAGAACTATAAGTTTAATCTATATAAAAAGATCTGCATTGCCAACTAAAAAACACTATACAGTTTGAAATGTTTTTGAGCAGAAGAGTTTTTGGCGCTGCATTGAATCAGTGAATAACTGATGTATTTTTAGGAATGTGCAAGATTTGTCCCCCTAGACATTTAGCAAAGCTTAATAGTCACTAGTCTTTTTTTTTCCGGCTCTTTTGCAGAAAAGGAGGTACGACAATCCCAACAAAATCAAGCTGACCTCTGGACCTTTTCTGCTGTACTTTTTCTCATGGCATGCTTTTTTTTGCGCTAGTGATCTGAGGGCCTGGCTAGAGCCAGACGGGAATGCCTCTCGTCCCCTGACAAATCACTGTTGAGTCCCTTTTGTCCGGGTTTACTTTGATCTCACCTGCTTGTCAGGGGCTCAGAAAGAACTCCCGTACAGTCTCAACGCACTGCAAACAAATTGGCAAACACTTTTTTCTCATACCTCATTACCTCAGGTTGGTTTGGGAAAAAAAAAAAAATGTTAACCCCTTTAAATACCCTATTGATACAAAGCATTTTCATGAGCATGTTAACCATTTCTGCTCACTGATGTGAATTTGTCTTATTCTTTTTGCCAGAGAGCCCTTAACAGAACCCCACATCATCGTCTTTTCAGCAGAACATTGGAAGGGGAGATTTACGGTATGATTTTATAAATGCTGGCCGTACCGCCTCATTGCACCTTTTCCATTTCATAACCTGCGAGATGTCAGAAGTGTTGGATTGATTTCTGTGGTCAAGACACGCCCAATTTATCTGTCAGGGTTGAACATGCCAAAGGACACTTTTATTTGCTTTGAACTGATTTTAATGCAACACCCTTAATACTGATTCTAGTTCAGACTGATCATCTAGCTCATGACACACACTTTTCATAAATCTCAGTGTGATTTGCCAGCAGCACTTCTCTCGCTCTCCCTCCGTTTTAATTTCTCTCTCACACTCTCTCTATTCCTCTCCCACACTTCGTCTTGAAACCAGATAGGTCTTCCTTATACCTCTGCAGCCCTTTGATTCTTAGCTGCAGGTCTCAAATACCTTTTGGGAGGACAGTGGATTTCTCTGCACCTTCCAACAGTAAAATGATTGTGGTGGCCTGTAACTGTATAAGGCATCAATGGTTGTCACACTGAGTGCTCAGGGTGCGAGGGGGAGAGCGCGCTGAGCGATGAAAACAATCAACACATTTTACATTCGCCACAAATGCACGTTTCGACAAACACATGCGAAGCGATTTTGTGTTTATATGTGGCAAAACCAATCGATTTTGTGCGCTGCTATTGAGTTACGCTCTCCGGTACAGTACCGTCCCTTCCTGCTCTTTCTGTCCTGCTCTCCAGTGGAGCAGAAAAACAATGTCACGCCACCACTGAACAGCACACTGCTTAGGCCGACAGTGACGAAGCAGCTGTCGATGACTCATTTAAAACTCAATGTCACCTAATTTCCCTTAAATATAAGGCCATTGACAGAGGGGATGGGGTCCCCAGCAGGGGCCGGTGCATGTGAAAGGGCCATGTTGATTGTGTAAAAGATGGATGGCAGAGGAGTGTTTGCTGCAAACTGTATTGTTCCCATTTCTCCTTTTCAAAACTTCATGGCAACATTTATATGGACCCTCTCTGAGCTTTTACTTTCACACACCTTTTGTTCTTCTCTATACCTCCTTAAATATACTTGTGCGCACACACACATACAACTGTTATCACAATATATGTTAAAGGGATAGTTCAACCAAACATGAAAATTCGGGTCAGCATTTACTCAAACCTGTTCCAAACCTGTATGACTTTCTTTATTCTGTGGAACACAAAAGAAGATAGTTTGGAAAATGCCTGTGTGGGTTTTTTGTTCATACAATAGGTATGTTTACATGCACCAATTTTTGTCAGTCTGAATGAATCCGGTTTGATTTAAAATTCTTAAAAGTTCATGTTTATATGAACTCTAAAATTGCCAATGCAATTCACATTTTCGTTTATATGTGTATTTATGTATTCCAAACCAAACTTCAGAACTGAGCATTCAACAGAGCTATAACAGTAAGTAGCTAAATATTCGTTTTTGCACTTGAAGACATACCTAAAAGGAAAGCTGACAAATAAGTCAGAATAGGTTTTTTTTAGCAAATATTTAGTAAATGTTAAGTCTCCTCCACTTACTAGTTCGTAAGACTTAAATAAATATATGCAAGTTTATAAAAAGTAAAACAGACGTAAACAGATGTCTCATTGTCGAATCAGTTGAGATGTTTACATGAAGAGCCATCAATCTGATTACTAATGGATTATTTGGGTGCATGTAAACATAGCCAATGAAAGTATATTGGACCTCAGTTTTGTTTGGACCCCAACATTATTCAAAATATCATCCTTTGTTTTCCATAGAAGAAAGAAAGTCTGGAATGACATGGAGATGAGTGAATCATGGCAGAATTTTCATTTTTATTTGCTTCACTTTATTCAGGATTGGTTTGTATTTAACTACAAATGCATTAAGACGGATTATAAAACTGATAAATACACTGATATGGTGCATGGGATGGAAATAGGTATGTGCTTCAATCCCCAGACTTACGATTCTGCCTGTGCAAACATAAGTGAGCAGTCTCACAAGAGTGACGACGGAGCCCACGGTGACCCAAAGAGGGCCACGTGCAGCCACCACACGCCTGTCACCCCCAGGAACAACCCATGTTTTCATAATGGCTGCCAGTCCCATTAGATCTTCTATAGGGAGTAACAGCCACTAAGCATAGTTAAATTGATTTCTCTGTACTTAATCTAATTTCTTGCGGTTTTCCAGTTTAATCAGAATGCATGAGCGTGTCCCCTTGTGAAATTGAAGTGCTGACAGAATCCTGTCTTGAAAGCACTTAACACTATGGTATTGTTTGCTGATGTCTTTCAATGGTCTAAAAGACAGCAAGACACCGTAATGTTTATGCTTCATGTTAGTTGTGGCTTAACATGCACAACACTTAACAGAGCATTTTTGGCATGCCTGACATTAACATTCAGCGACACATTGACATGGTAAGATGTTGTTATGGAATCAGAGAGCCTCCCCTCAATGAAGTCCGATCACAAGTGGTCACAGGAGACGCATTTAAGATGCTTGTTAATACCAGGTGTAAATGACAATCTGTCTCGGCTGACCACTTGTAATTGGATCACCCGAAACAGATGTTAATAATGGTCTAACAGACTGCTTTTCCCACAATTATGAATGAAATATTCTACTTGAACATAGACATGTACTATGTAATTCACTAATGGGCCAATGACATAACAGTGTCCATGATGGAAAAAAAAGGGGGAAATCTTTTTTTTTATGTAAAAATTTAACGTGTGGCAAATTCTTACAAATATGACTTTTTTAAAAAAATGTCATTTTTCAGAAAAAAAATTCAATGTAATGTCTAAATAATGTCATGTGGTGTAACCATGCATCACAAGTAAAAAGTAAAACCACATTTTCCTTACACCTTGAATATGAGTGAGCACATCTAAAATTAATTTTAGGTAAAGTAAAAAGTATTTATTACAGGCAGTTTTTGAGGAGTCACACCACATGACATTTTACTTACTGACTTTGGCACATCATAAAATAATTTCCTGTTTTCCTTATTTTCTTGATTTAGTTTACTATTTTTTTCATGCATGTTGGTTTTTACTTATAATAATCATATATAAATAATCATAAATAATAATGATAATTATTGAAGAGGTGTATTCATTATAAATGGCATTTTTAATGAATTGAAAAGATTGAATAATATTTGTTTCTCAAAAATGAGTGCCAAATCAAGTATCAATGTCAATGTTTACTTGCAGAGTAAGATATTTTTGTAACCTGATGCTATTGTATTCTGAACTGTCACAGAAAGGTGCTTGTACAATGTAAAGCTGAATACTATATGCCTATACTATAGACAGTGTGTAATGATGTTAAAGGCAATGTACTTTGGTTCAGTCAGAGGGCAGAGTGAATCTGGGCCACTGCAGCATGTTGTCAAGGGTCAAATTCAGATGAATGTGTTTGTTGGGGATTGAGGTGGTAAGAATGATTGACTGGTGGTTGGATTTTGCACATCTGTTTCCAGGATCTGTCCACACATGAGTGACAAATCACAGTTTTACACAACCTCTAAACCTCAACAAGGAATGAGACTGTTCACTCTTCTTCCATCCATTGTGGCATCATGAAACACTGCAGTGCAAACCAGGCTGAATGTGGCTCTCAGTAATGACCATGAAACTGGATATACTGCTTTACGTTCAGCAGATGTGGGGGGTGTAAACTCTCTCCCCGCCTCTTTCTCAATATATTCTCATTTGCAAGTAAAAATATTAAAAAATCTCTTTAATTCTGAGTAGTTGTAGAATGTTGTATATTTCAACTCACAGTATGCTACTGTATGTTATTTAACAGCTACCTTGTTTTCTGATCATATAGTGTCATTAGGCATCTTGACTGCAAGAGTCTGGCAGGTCTGAGTGCAGTGGTGCAATGACTTGTGACCTTGCACTGGCCCATTCCTTGGCCTCTTCTGGTCACACCGTTCAAACTCCAGCGTGTGACACTGGTAAATAGTTGTAGCAGCCTTTGATCCATAAGGCCTAAACATATTTCACAAACAGACTGTGGGACACATTGTCAAATCACATGCTAATGACAGCTAAACCAGTGGAACTGGTAGATCGTGACCCAAAAATGGGCTACATGGTCTTTTCATATAGGGTTATAAAAAAATTGTGGATAAAAATGCTAAATGCATGATCATGTATAGCTAGAGAAGCCAAATAAATAGGCTAAATACCCCGTTGAAAAAAGTAGCCTATGATGGTTAGGTATTGGCGCTTTTCCACTGCGTGGTACGACTCGGCTCGGCACGGCTCAGTACGGCACGGCACAGCTCGGCTCGGTTTGCGTTTCCACTGCAGTTTAGTATCGCTTTAGAGTGGGCGGGATTATTCATCGTTTAGTTAGTTGCGCCGCCTATACTGCCACGACTCCTGAACAACTTTTTCATTCCGTGTCGCCCCATCAAGCTGGATCCGCTCCTCTGCTATCAACGAGAGGAACGTCTGTACTTCCTCAACAGGGGGAACAGCCACTTTTT
>NW_015661991.1:152250-157421 GCF_001515625.1 Sinocyclocheilus rhinocerous | reverse complement strand
TGCGTTTCCACTGCAGTTTAGTATCGCTTTAGAGTGGGCGGGATTATTCACATGTCGTTTAGTTGCGCCGCCTATACTGCCACGACTCCTGAACAACTTTTTCATTCCGTGTCGCCCCATCAGTACCAAGCCGTACCGTGCCGTACCATGCAGTGGAAAAGCACCATATGTTTTGAAGCATGGCAGCTGGTTTGAGCTGGTTTAAGCTGGTCCTTAGTTGGTCATGAGCTGGTCCTGAGCAGAATCTTGCTCATGACCAGCTAATGACCAGCTTATAACCAGCTCATGACCAACTAAAGACCAGTTTAGACCAGCTCAAACCAGCTGCCACGTTTCGAAACATACCTAATCAGCATATGCTGGTTTTTTCAACAGGGTAGGCCTGTCTGTATAGTATTTTGGCACCCATTCATCCATCAGCATTAGCATTGTGCGATAGGCCCTCATCCTTGGAAACCAGCGTGCAAGATACAAGAAGTTACAACTCAGGCTACATTAAATATGGTTATAGTTTTGGTGCTGTTTGTTTCCAACTTGGTATCCAATGTAAAATCTGGGATTTGAAGCATAGCCAGTTGAGAAACACTGACCTAAATTAATACACATTTGAAATCATACACAAATTGCTCTATATACTCTTAAAAATAAAGGTTCCAAAAAGGGGTTTTCACAGTGATGCCATAGGAGAACCATTTTGGGTTCCCCAAAGAACAGGTCTTTAAAAAAACAGTGTAAAGAACATTTTGCATCATCTAATGCACCTTTTCCACTATAAAGCACCTTTTGTGCATTGGAAAGGTTCCATGGATGATAAAGGTAATTCAAGGAACCAATAAACAACCTTTATTTTAAAGAGTGCAGAGTAGTTTGTTTCTTCCTAGACAACAATCACTGTATGCTCAGTTTTGTCTCAATAAGACTTTGAAATAGTCTTTTAGACAGATTTCAAATAGTTGTTGAAATAGTTGTTGCATCAGCTACTAAAGGCCTGTATCTTGAAGTACAGTATAAGAAAGCGACTTTTACTTTAATATTCTGCATACATTTATGCATTTTATATAAAACCCACTAGACCCTGTGAACCATTAATCACTTGTTGCAATGGTAAATACACTCTATGCAGACACATAGCGAGGGGCAACAGCAGAGCAGAGGTTTTGTCTCCGTACAGGCCTGAATGCTGGCTTTGAAGAGGGGGATTAGGATTAACATTGAATTCACTTTTTAACAAAGACTTGACCTAGAACTCTTGTAGGAGACATAGCCACTTGTCAAACCTATAAGAATGGCTAATGCTGCTGCAATAACTCGCTAATTTATTGGCAAAATAGTATCCCATGCTTAATTACAGAAAATAAGTTACTGTAAAATGTGATAGCGGCCTAATAGTGAAGAAACTATTCTTGTAACATTCAGGTAGGAGGCCATGAACCCAGGCAGGGACAACCTATGCCGTACCCCTTACCCCTCCTGCACGATCACCATTATGCCCTTGGACACGGCACTTAACCCCTGGTTGCTCCAGGGCATTGTCCCATCAATAAGCTATTTCAGAAAAAGTGTCTCCTGAAATAGTTTGCAGTTTATAAATTTATATATTTTCTTATTTATAGACTTCCACAGTTCCAGTAATCTTGAGTGGAACAGTAAGCGTTGAAGACAATAATATATCTGGCTGGCTTTTGAATGCACTGCATAATGATAAATTGGCAAAATGTGAATGCAAAAATATATCTAAATATGCAAACTTTTAGCAATTCCCACAGATTATCATATGCTTTGTTTCAAGTTCACGGTAAATGTAATTTGATACAAGTACCTGATTCTAAGTAGATTTGAAATTCTACAACTCTTTGCAAACTAGACACTTTATAGCCGACTAAATAAACAAACAGAGCTGGTAAACTCAGCTGGTGTCACCTCGCTGTGGCCTAAACGGTGCTGAGGGCATGGGAGCTGGCTGTGGAGGGGATGCAGTCAAGCTGTCTTTTTGGGCAGTGAATAATGACACAATTGTTTGTCAGTCGGACTAAGAACAGGTGTTATGGAGCTGTAGACTGTAAAGCTAGAGGCCAGTGGCCTTGCTCTCTGGTTTCGAGGCAAGGAGGGGGGCTAAAAATCCTCTGATACCTTTGACATGCTGGGTGGTAACCCTACAGTATGCGTTTGTGTGTGCTAACTTACAATCCACCCATTTTGAATTAGACTGCAAAAGCTAGTTGTTTTTAGCGGAAGTGACGAACTGCAAGCTTTGAATGCTTATATCTTCTAAATGCGAATTTTGTCACTGTTTTGGAGCACACTGCTTTATAGATAACCTTAAGACTAACATATTGATACTAACACCCAAAAAACTTTAATTTTGATTTCATGGGACTTTAAGGTTGAAGTTAAATAATCTGGAAATTAGGTTTGATTCAGATCAAATTCTAAGCATTTCAAATCTTACATGAAGGTTGAAGGATCAGCTTTTACGATGGCTTTGGAAATGGTATTGAAATCTGTGCAGTGTTAGCCACAGGAATGCTAATGTTTTCCAACACCAGATCTCATTAATTATTTGCCACCAAACACTGGGCAATTCCCCCATATGCCTCGTGGAGTGGTGTCTGGATGTTTGAGTAATTAAATGTGACAGTGCAGTCATGGCAGAGTTTGACACGAGAGAGAGAGAGACGTAGAGCCGGACATGTTGGAGGAGGCGTTACTTATTGCTCTTTTCCGCTTTGCGTGACACTAAGACTGAGAGGAGGCAGGGAACCGTTGTCGACATCAGCAAAGGTGAAGGGTTAAGTGTTGTTGGTTCACCCCAAAAATAGAGTCTGGGATGCAGCCTTTGTATGGTATGAGACTGCCTCTTACTTTCAGCACAATGCTCTATTTTTCTTTCTTTGCCACAACCACAACAACTTGTTAGCCTTGTAGCTTATCCCGCTAGCCCTACGCAAATGTGTGCTTTTCTATATTCTTTTGGGTATTGCTTTTGGGTACATCTTTGAGTGTGTCCTTTATACAAACAGTGTCAGTTTTCCTCAACCTTAGACATCAAAAGAGTCTTCAGGGCCATATTTGTCAAAACATTTTCACATGCTTTGTCCTCTGTGAGAGAAAAACACTTGTTTTCCACAAGACATTTTGCGTCACAATGGTATTAGTGTGTAAAGTGCCCCAAAGAAAAAAACTTGATGCCATTTTATTGTATTTAATATTCCCATACATCAACAATGGGACCTTCTGGGAGTCAAAATCACACATTTGCTTTTGGAAAAAGAATGAAAATATAAACTAAAACCAGATTTCCCTCCAATGACTCGACCCCCACCTCACCAAAACAGACCCTCTCACACACGCACACACACACATATGTGGAATGCTTTTTTTCTCACAGACAGAAATGAGTTGAGTTGCTGGGTTGGATGATGCTGGGTGGTGGGGTTAGCTAATGAAAAGCAGAGCTCTTGTTCAATGAGCCATATGCTACTAATCCCTTTTTCAAACTCCCAGTGAGGAAGTGTGATGCTGTAATGCTTAGCATACCCCAATAAAGTCCAGGACATCCTGTTTGAAGACTCTATTCCCATATCAAACTGAGCTTGGAGCAGCGTCTACACCTCCATTAAGGGGTGAATGCCGGCAGGAGCCATCATCCATGTTTGTCTTGTGTTGATTAGTGTCTCTGGGAACTGGTGGCATTTAGCTAGTAACTATCATAATGAGGTTACAATGAGATCTGTAGGAGCTGCAGAACCAGACATGGCCCTCAAAGGTCCAACGTGGCACATGTACTACATTTGGTGTGAGAAACAAAATGCTAGCCTTGCTAAATAGCCCAGCATAGCATGGATCCAGCATATTTTTGAGATGCTAATCTCAGTATTCCTACCTGGCTTTGTAACTAGCTCACCTAGCCAGACTACCTCGATCAACCAGCATCTTCTTAAAGATCATGCTGGTCAACCAGCTACCTGTGCACTCCACAAATAAAGTGGTATTGTCAGGGTTCTGGACTGTCTGTGTGTGTTTTGCTCCCCGTGACCCAGTTTCTCCTCGTGTTAATTGTGTTAATATGATTCCAGCTGTGTCTATTTTGTCCCTCATTATCCTGTGTTTATAAGCCCCAGTCTGTTCAGTTAGTGTTTGTCGGGTCTACCAGTGATGTACGTGTGTCTACCTCCTGTTCCCTATGTTGGATTTGCCCTCTGTGTTGGAAACTATTAAAGCCTCTTTCGATTATCCACGACTTTGTGTTCTTTCTGGCAGCGTAATGTGACAGAAGACCCGACCTAAAACCGTAACCTCCATGTTTTCCCCTCCGTTTGTTTTCTCGTTTTTCTCTTAGTGTTTTTGTTTCCATTGTGTTTCCTGTTATGGATCCCTTCACCCGCCCAGATTTCCTCCTCCTCCTGCTGGAGCAGGGGGATAGATCTCTCGAGGACCATACGAGACCATACGCGCTCTGCTCATTCTATGATGCGAGCTTGAACACATCGGCAGATGAGCAGAGTGCCGTCATCCGAAGATGGTCCTCGAGATGATTTCGTCGCCTTCGTGGAGTGGACTCTGGCGAGAAACGGATCGCCATCCACCACCTGCCCCGTGGATGATCTCGTCAGACCTACTCCAGACCCAGTGCCCAGCCCACCATCTCCCCGTGGTGCAGAGCATCAGCCCGAGCCCACCGATTACGGAGAGCCAATTCCCGCCGCGATCGACGAGCCAGCGCAAAGCCGAGTGACTGAGCAGAGAATTGCCCCGGACGTGGAGCTCAATCCTTCAGACCAGGTGCAAGAGCCGGCGACCACGCCCACCGCGAGGGAGCAAGCCGTGGATGGTGAGAGCGCGGAGTGGAGCTCCGCCCACTGCACCGCGGCTGAGGGTGAGCTGATTATACATCTGGGACTGCTGGACTTAGAAGGGGACTTAATAGACTGGGAAACTGAGCTGGAAGTCGACTTGCCCACCTCTCCTCTCTCCTTGGTCCCCGCTGGTCCCGTCCAGCCCTGAGGGGGCTCCCGTTTCCCAGTCCAGCCAGGAGTGGGCTCTGATCCCCGAGGGCAGCCCTGAAAACCCAGAGGCTCACGAATGCCCACCCACCAGCTCCTGCCTGCTCCACCGCTGTCGTCTGGCAGCCCCTATGCTCGCCCTCAGCCCACCATCAATACGGTGCGAGC
>NW_015661991.1:109020-151932 GCF_001515625.1 Sinocyclocheilus rhinocerous | reverse complement strand
CTGGCCCCCTCCCGGGTGTCCGTCCTCCTCCCGAGTAGTTCTGTTCTAGGGGGCGATATGTCACGCCCCTGGACTCTATCTGTGTGATTTTCCCTCTCCATGTGCCTGCCCTGACCTAGTTTTCCCATGTTAATTGTTCATTAGTTCCAGGTGTGTCTCGTCATCCCCTCGTCAAGTCAGGTGTATTTATAGTGAGTCCAGTTCTGAGTTCTTTGTCTGGTATTGAATGTTCGTCTTTCCCCCGCTACGTGTGTTTTCCTGGTTCCATTGGATGTTTATTAAAGTCTGTTTGTTAGAAGTCTACTCCACGTCTCCTCGCTCCGTGCTCCTCACGGTAGCGATTCGTGACAGAATACCAGACCGAAACAGTAACCTCCGTGTTTTTGTTTTTCGCGTTTTTCTCAGTGTTTTGTTTCCTTTGTGTCCATGGATCCCCTCTTTCGCCCTGAATTCCTCCTCCTCCTGCTGGAGCAGGGGGATAGATCTCTCGAGGACCATACGAGACCATACGCGCTCTGCTCATTCTATGATGCGAGCTTGAACACATCGGCAGATGAGCAGAGTGCCGTCATCCGAAGATGGTCCTCGAGATGATTTCGTCGCCTTCGTGGAGTGGACTCTGGCGAGAAACGGATCGCCATCCACCACCTGCCCCGTGGATGATCTCGTCAGACCTACTCCAGACCCAGTGCCCAGCCCACCATCTCCCCGTGGTGCAGAGCATCAGCCCGAGCCCACCGATTACGGAGAGCCAATTCCCGCCGCGATCGACGAGCCAGCGCAAAGCCGAGTGACTGAGCAGAGAATTGCCCCGGACGTGGAGCTCAATCCTTCAGACCAGGTGCAAGAGCCGGCGACCACGCCCACCGCGAGGGAGCAAGCCGTGGATGGTGAGAGCGCGGAGTGGAGCTCCGCCCACTGCACCGCGGCTGAGGGTGAGCTGATTATACATCTGGGACTGCTGGACTTAGAAGGGGACTTAATAGACTGGGAAACTGAGCTGGAAGTCGACTTGCCCACCTCTCCTCTCTCCTTGGTCCCCGCTGGTCCCGTCCAGCCCTGAGGGGGCTCCCGTTTCCCAGTCCAGCCAGGAGTGGGCTCTGATCCCCGAGGGCAGCCCTGAGAGCCCGGAGTCTCACGAATGGCCCCCCAGCTGGGCTCCTCCTGCTCCGGGCCCCTCCTGTTTCCTCCCTGGCTCTTTCCTCCTTCATCACCGCCCTGGACTCTGTCTGCCCGCTCCTCCCTCCCCGGTGGAACTGTTACGGCGCAGGACGCGCCTTCCGGGAGGGGGGAGTAATGTCACGCCACTGGACTGGTTTTGCTGTGTTTTCCCGCCCCATGTGTTTCGTATCCCAGTTAATTGACTCATTCCATGCACCTGTGTTCCCCTGATTGCCCTGTGTTTAAAAGTCCCAGTCTGTTCAGTTTGTGGCTGTCGGGTCTACTTGTTGGATGTTGTGTGTTTCCTGTGTTCCTGTTGTGGATTTACCCCTGTGATTCAAGTATTAAAGACTGTTGAACGTTTCTCTGCATCTCCATCGTTCTACCTATTCGGTAGAATTTGATATTCGTTTCGAAGTCATTATTCGCACCTTTCCGCCTAAGGTGGTCTTGTCGCGCGCTATCACACTGATTGCATCTGAACGCTTGCCGAATGCCCTACTGTCCAGAACGCCGCAACAACTCCATGTTTCTTGCTGTGTAGAGCTGAATGTCCCGGAGGGGGCTCCCGTTCCCCAGTCCAGCCAGGAGTGGGCTCTGATCCCCGAGGGCAGCCCTGAAAACCCAGAGGCTCACGAATGCCCACCCACCAGCTCCTGCCTGCTCCACCGCTGTCGTCTGGCAGCCCCTGTGCTCGCCCTCAGCCCACCATCAATACGGTGTGAGCGCCGCGGGTCTGCCATCCTCCATCGTCGCCATGGCTGGAGCATCCCTCTCCTCCGCCTCCAGCCTCCGAGGCCTGGACTCCACCTTGGCCCGTAGACCCAGCGGCTCCACCTCGGCTCCTAGCTCCCTCGCCTCCACCGTCATTCCACCAGCTCCACCGGGCTCCCTCGTTCCTCCGGCTCCACCTTGGTCGGGCGTTGACCCGCCATCGCCTCAGGACTCCGCTCCTCTGGCTGCACCTCGTCGCTCCGTCCCACCGGCGCTATTGGGCTCCTTCTTCCCGCCAGCTCCACCTTGGTCCTCAGGGCTCCACCCTGGCCCCCCGGATCCTCGGCATCCCCCTGGCGGAGTTGGCTCTCCGTCTCCGCCTCGGGCTCCTCTGCTACCTGCTCCTCCGCCGTTGGTCGGCCCCCTGGAGTTGGTGGTCATTCCTCCTCTATGGCTCCTCCCTCTGTCGGCTCCACCGTGGGTCGCTGTTATGGCTGTGGCCTGGGTCCTGCTTGGCTCCTCCTGCTCCGGGCCCCTCCTGTCTCCTCCCTGGCTCCTCCCTCCTTCATTGCCTCCCTGGTCTCTGTCTGTCGGCCCCCTCCCGGGTGTCCGTCCTCCTTCTGAGCCTCCTCCTTAGTTCCCACCCATATACCCTTTTTGGATCTTTTACGTTTTGGTTACCAGTATTTTCAATTGAGTGACATAAACCTTTCAGGTTTCAATAAAAAATATCTTGACTTGTGTTTCGAAGATATACCAAAGTCTAATGAGTTTGAAACAACACGATGACAAAATTTTCATTTTTGGGTGACCTACTTAAAGGGTTAAGTATAGAGTTTTTGTGGGCTGTATGCAATTGTCAGAGTTTCCTAAGTTGCAACGACAGGACATTTTAAGCGACAAGGTAAACCCAGGATCACCCTTGTGATGTAACTAGTCATGTTTATCATAATTACTATTGCTCATACTCAAGGATTTGAATAAACTCCTAAGCTTAGATATTAAACTTTGGCATGGCAGACAATAAAATGGACAAACATTCTCTAGACTTGGAGGTGGGCTCTTTTGACTTGGGCTAGTAAGTTACCACCCAGAATACCATAGGAACACCCTTGCAAACACCCTAAATGCTTTTATATCTTGATGGAGACTTTTTGATGGTGAGGTTGTCAGATTTATTTAGTATAATTTTGCCAGAAAAAGTTTTAGAATTTTTATCATATGTTAATGTAAAACGTAATATAACGTGTGTTTGTTTGTTTGCTGTTTTTTATTGTATTTGTTATACTTGGTTTTTTTTTATTGTTTTTGCCATGAAAATAGCCTAAGATGCTGACATGGCATTAAATAAAAATATACTACTACTACTGCTTGTTTGTCCTTAATTGTAAGTCGAGTTTGTTTGCTTTGTACAACTGTGGCAAAATCCGGTTGTATCTCCTGATAATAAAGATAATAAAGTCATCTACTCTTAGTAGAGAATGTAATTTGATAACCCAAGTTAAATCAAACCTGTTCGATCTGGTACAATTATAATACTGCAGACCTAAGGGACACATTTCAAATAAAAGACTGTCATCACTGGAGAGAAAACCTGTATCGAGAGTGTGTCAGGGCTTCATAACCTAAAAGTACGGCACAGTCTGTATCGGTGTAGTTTGTTGTCTCGTGGTCCTATGGTAAACGGACCAGAATGTCCAAATGATTGTCATGCAGAGGGCAGTAGCAGGGAGCAGCCAGGCAGGTGGGTCCGCCCCTCAGAAACCGAATAGGACTCGTGGGACAGGGCTTTCCTTTTGGGCCAGCTCTGCTCCAGAGGGCCAGGGCCATTAGCTGCCTTAATATTCTGCATTACCTTTCCAGCCATTTGTTGCCCCTTTGTTGTGATACCTACTTAAAATATCAAAGCCTGTGAGAGCCTCAATGAGACATTTGAAAACTGAGAAATGCGGGTTTTATGTGTCAGCGCTGTGTCCCCTCCCTCTGTCCCTTCTCTTTACACAGCTCCATGCAGGTAGTGCTGGATGAAAAAAGGAATCAAAAGGGGAAAGAGAAAAAAAGTTTGGGTGGGACATCAATGGCTGACATGGTTGAAACAGAACAAAAACTGAAAGCTATGCAGGAGAGAACAGAATGAGACAGAGAAAGAATCAAAGCACACTAACCGAATGGGAGAAGTGAGCATTTTAAAACTCATATCCAAAATGTAAACCTTTCTTGGGTGTTCATGATGGAACAGCTCTCATGGTGCCTAAATCAATTGAAGCTGGTTGACCAGTTGAGGAAAGTGGGTGAGGGATTTAAATGGCTGGTAAGTGCCCGCTGGCTAGTTACAATCCCAGACTGACTTCAGTTTCAAAGTGTGAGTCTTCAGCTAAATGAATTTCCCTCCCCAAAGGCAAGCAGAACTCCTCCAGAAACCACAAGGAGATCCCAGTTTCATCTGCTTCAGTTAATTACTGCATGCTTGCCTGTGACCGTCATAATATTACATACTGGAGCTCACAGGGTCCAAATAACTCAACGGGTCTAACACATCAGCATTTGAAGGTGTGTTGTCTAGCAGTCCTTTGTAGTGGTGACATGCCGAAATGTGTTGTACATCTGGTCTCACGTCATTTAGTGACAAAGGAGCTGAGTGGTTTCCATAGTATCGCATTCCTGGGAGACTTATGAACTTTGTGTGAGCCGCAAGATTTTGTCCTATAATCGCTAGTATCTGATCTGCCGCTGGCCTTAATTTTTGTTAGTATTTGACCCACTTCCATTCTAAAGAAGAAGTTGAAATATCTCACCTGCCTTTCCTTCTCAAAATTCTGGAATTTTTGAACCAGGAAAAACGTTTCAATTCCATTTTTCCTGGAAGATGCGTTAACCTTTTTCCCCCTTTGACATGTGGCTCAAGTTTTTGATTGTTATGTAAAGTGTCTCACCTGTGCCTCTGCGTTTGATTCTGTAGCGGTTAATCAGCCTCTTGTTGTTTGATGATGTCTGCCTCCATTGTGCGTCTGTTGACTGTTGAAATTAACTGTGCTTGATGTGGTCAGAACATGGCCGTAGCACGCGTTCCTTATGTCTACAGCGCTGAATACATCATAATGCACCAGCAAGTGCAAGGCTATGACTTATATCTTTGATTTTCAACATCGACATCTAAGAATGTCTCCATCAAAACATTTTTTGTCACTGCTTTGAGTGAGGCTGGTGTGGCTTTGTGGCTTTCATTGGACAGATCTGTGTGTGTGTGTATGTGTGTCTGTGTATCAAAGTGAATAGGTCCCTTTGTTAGCTGTAGCCAGTGAAGGGACATAGCAGAGGGGGCAAGGACATGGGAGGCTAAATATACCTCTTGGTATGGTATGGCGGGTAGCTGGCCCTTAACCCTGTGCCCACATGGTTACCTCTATTGTAATCCCATTTACATGCTGCAGCTCATAGCACGATAAATGACTAAAAGCAAGGAATGCAAAGCATGCATTGTCAGCCGGTTTTAGTGTATTTATCAAAAAATAATGTGACATTTCTAATCCTAGACATACCCAAATTAAGTTGTTATTTTTGGTATTGTGTCTTCAGTGGCATCATTTAAAAGAATGGTTCACTCAAAAAAGAAAACTGGAGGGGGAAATTTTAAAACATTTTAGTGAAACAAAATCAATGTACATCTATAACACTTACTTCTATAAATCTCAGAATACCTAGAATGTGTTTTTTAGCAATTCAAGGCTTAAATTTCAGTCTTTTCCTCACACATCATACTATTTTAGCAGGACATTAAATATAGTGCACAGCCACTTTTATGATACTTCTATGATGGTTTTTATGTTATTTAGGAGATTGCCAGCCCTAGTCCTCATTCAGTGTCATTAACATGAAAACAATGGCCAGGTTTTTCAAAAATTCCATGTTTTCCAATGAATAAAGAAAGACATGAAGGGTGAGTAAATAAAGAATTTAGCCTTTCTTTCGAAATTGAAAAATTAATCCACATCCTCACTTATTCTGTAAGGGTTTATTGGGGTTATTTGGGTTCATCAAAAAAATGTCATCCAGGTGTCTTAGTGAGGCCAGTAATCAGACTATTGCAGTCTGTGTAAATTAATATGTTGCAGGGATTGATATTTGCTAAAATGTACCTGTAATCTGAAGACTGCAGCACCAACATATTCACAAACTGATAAGAAAGTGATTATTTTATCACATAAGCATATTACGAAGAACAATTTTACATCATTCAGTCCCATTGAATGAATTTAATAAACAACAATAAATATTATTTCATCAGCAGTGTCATATCCTGGTTAAATAAGGCTTTGGGGTTCAGTGATAACCTGTCTTTACTTGTAACAGCACTACATATAGGCATCAAAAACAGTGTTTTTTTAAGCCGGGTGTGGCGGCATGAGCAGAAACCAGCCGACTGTTTGAAGTTCTGAACTTTTTTTCTGGCAGCGTTGTTTCGTCTCTGTGCGGCGGGAGTGGAGAGACAGCCACTGCAAACAGCAGGTGTGGCTTTTGAACGAAGCCATGACATGGCAGGCTCTTTAGTCTCCATCGCATGATTCTTGTTTTCATCAAAAGAAGAAAGGCCCTCCTTGCTGTTGTCTTTCATCTCCAGGAGACGGCCTCTCCTTCATTTTGTCCCTTTTGTTTGTGTGTTGTCCCTGGGCTGCAGCTTTGTGGCTTTCAGCAGGTGTTACTATTTAGAAGTATGGTTGAACATAAGAGGTGGTTCAGAAGTGCCACACGGCTGGGATGAAGCACTTAATATTAAGTACTGAGACCAGGAGTGTTAAAGACATTGATCTCCCTGAGTTTTGACTCAGGTGGGGTCCATGTAGCACCATGGAAAGGAAGTGTTAGAGATGGGCAGACATGGCTATAAAGATATGGCCCGTAGGAGACATTAGAGCTCTTTATCCTCTATTGTAAGAGTCTTTTGAAAACCCTAATGAAGACCAGCTTGGCCCTCTAGAGGAAGATTTGGAGATGGAAGAGAGTTTGTCGTGTTTTAAAGACTGCAGGCACATTTTATAAATGCTTTACCCAGAAGTACATCTTAGAGGAGGGCTTTACGCTGTTCAGATGCCACAAAACGTTCTCTGGAGCGATAACATGCATGCCTCTGTTGTGACAATACCAGTTCTACCAGTGCGTTTAATACAATGCAAACAAGCTGTCGTGAGAGCTACTGACAGATTTATGTGCCTAAACATCAGCTGTACATAGCTTTTGCACAGTTATATTGGTTCCAAATAAAGCAGTTGCAAATGAAAACCAAAACCACGTCAGTTGCATAGTTTTGGTTTCTAAATAGTTACTTTATTTGATGTGCAAAAACTATAATATCCTCTTTTTGATCACTAGAAAAGTATAAATAAATTGAAAAGGCTCTCAACACAATTTTTTAGTTTAGATACTGTAAGACCATATATTTTCTTTCCTGTAGCTCAATTGGAAAAGCACTGCACCAACAAGCTTTAGGTCAAGGGTTCGATTCCCAGTAAGCACGGTTACATCCGCAAATGTACTGTGCCACCTAGCTTCAGTTCAGTAGACTACTCATGGGTTTTTAGGGGCCAGACTTTGTTCAGTAGCTCTATCATCAAGCCTCCTTTGAGCTTTCTTGCTCAAACAGTTTGGCACAAAAAACTTCTCTCGACCACACTCAATAGAAACATTTACCAATGCTATTTATGCCAAATGGGTGCTTTTACAAGGAAACCACAGTTCACAACAACCCTTTCCAAAACAGAGATACTATTCAATGTTTGCCTTCATGATGCCATGGATTCCACAGATGGTTCGCACAAGGCACAACTAAAAGACACGTAGAAGCAGCTAAAAGAATGATACTGCATGTATTTCCAATGTGTCAACAAGACTGTGAGCATTCATTTGGGTGACTCTTTATTTTGCCTTCTATATTCTTGTGTCCTTGTTTTAATTTGGTTGTTTTACTGCAGCTTAAACAAGCTATTACTCCAAAGGGCACCCACCGAGGATAAAAGGTGTGTAGAAAACCTGAATAGCTCAGACATGTAAATGAATGCAGACGTCACAGTCTCACTGGGCATCTCGTGAGTCACTGGCAAAAAGCGTCAAAAGATCTGGACCTGCATCTGTGCAGTAGTGCATCTGTGCACTACTTTTTTAGAGGAGATCTTTCCTGATGAGCCTACTGAATAAAACGTCCAGTTGTAGATGATAGGTGGTTCACTGTATTTTGGTTGCTTTATACTTTCTATTGCCCTACATCTAGGACTGTCTTTCATTTGTGAGCTTTGATGAGGTGGGGCTGCCCTGGCTTGCAGACAGGGCTTGTCCTCGATGTGTCCCTTACCACGTCAAGCCACTCTCTAATGCAAAAGAAATCAACCCACATCTCCAGACTGGATTTGGCCAGCCTACAAGGGAAAGCTGTCTCTCAGACAATTAAATCACATCCCACTCCCATCCCCCTGCTGGGACTCCAAGTGAGGTAGCTGGGTGG
Source organism: Sinocyclocheilus rhinocerous (assembly GCF_001515625.1). Classification (NCBI taxonomy): domain Eukaryota; kingdom Metazoa; phylum Chordata; class Actinopteri; order Cypriniformes; family Cyprinidae; genus Sinocyclocheilus; species Sinocyclocheilus rhinocerous. Next base: position 143,564 of record NW_015661991.1, on the reverse strand, counting down.
AGATACCATTGGTTCCACTGTTCGATTCCAGAGACAGTCAACACACAATGGCCCACATTTCTCTAAGGCCCCAGCAGCAGTACATTCCTGTCTGGTACCCTCCATCCCACCCACTCTCAGAATCCCATCAGTGTGGTTAGGGTATGTTGTTTACTGTCTGCATACTGTTTCTTTGCTTCTGTGCCGTTATTTTCATTCCTCTTAGTTGAAGTGGTGACACAGACATTAGCTGCCTCAGGGGCAATGGCGTCATGCACCTTTTTTGGAGTACTAGGTAAGATAAGACATGACCAAAGAAAAAAGAAACACTTTTAACTATTTACAGTAGCAGTTCTCTTTACATGTGGAAGATGGGATAAACTTTTTGGATTAACATGAAATGGGATTAGGGCTCAAATCCCGACCTTAGACAGAGCGTTTTTAATAAACTATGCAATTACTGAACAGCCAGTGATTACCGTGCATTTTTATTACAGGGAAAAGAGTAGCTTTTACATGTTGTTACATGGGCAAAGCATCATGTGGGTGGGTAGATGATGACATACTTTTTAGTTGAATGTCAGTGATCTATGGAAAGCTCAACTCAGGCTGATCAAATTTAGATCAAGATAAACATCTTTTTTACATTTCTAATCTGGGGCGAACTTGCATGATGCTTCTTCTCAGGAGCATTAATGTTCCCCAATGACTCCCTATCCGACCACTGCGAAACAAATTCACACATTTGATCTTGAGATAGAACATTTGTTGTTGTTGTCGTTTGCCAAAGAAATAAAAACAGAAAATATCGTGTCTCTGTCAAAATTATAGGCTTAAATTTTGTGACCTTTCACAAGGCTGAGTCACATTTAGCCAAAGTTGGATGTGGGATAATCCCATTTCAGATTTTCACCCATAAAACATTTTGTTGTCCAATTCTCAGAAGGTTATGGATAAAGAAACAAAATTGTTAGCATCTGTTTTGCAGCTGTGTGATTATCAAATGTAATGATAATTTACCATGATTCACAGACTGCAAACATTTGCTAAGCAGGTTTTACTGTTGGATTCACAGATTAATTTTATTTGCTCAAAACTAAATGTACATCTATAACTGTATTGATCAACCTTGGTGCTGTCATTTCCTTGGACAACTGCATCTCAACTTCAAGTATTGTTTTGATGCACTCTTCTAAGTAAGAAGCTGGACATTCCAACTCTCTGAGTTGAACGGAAGTCTAGCGTAATGTTTTCTCTAACTGGACACGTCAAGACAACACAAGGGCATTGTGCAAATGTGTTAGACCTTAAAAACAATCTCTTATTTAAACCATTTTGTCTAGGTCGGAAACTCCTCTGAAGGTGTACTTATTTGTTTACCTGCTAAAATAAAAGCCTCGTGGGTCTTTAAAAGCTAAGGGGAAGCGGGGGAGGGATCAAGGATCTTTGGAGCATCTATGGATAAATGTCTCAAGATAAGTGGACACAAAGACACAAAAGGACAAAAGCAGCCGAGGTCGGGAACGCTCCATCACCGAGAGGCAGCGTTATCTTAGCCGGTAGAAAGAGGAGAAAGACACCTCTGCGTGTCATGCTCTTAACCCCTCTGTCATTGTTCACCCCTCTTCTCTTTATTTAGGTGAGGATAAGACCGCCGACAGAAGCCTCTAGATAAGACAGCCACTCCGTCCCTAGTGGAAAGTGTGGCCTGTTAGCAGGTATTCAGATCACTTGACCTCAGTCCACAAGGCTACGGGATCTTTCAGTGGGATAATTTAGACATAAACCCTTAATAATGTTGTGATTTGTTGAACACATTGTTAATCAGGGTGAAAGAGTTTGGTTTACGGTGTCAGATCTGGGGGCTGCACATCACTCGCTTGATTCAAGGTCTAAGAAATGACATGAGGAGACAAGACAAGCCTCTTGTGTTCTCTAGGGCCCCAGTGGATTGAATGATCCTTTGGTATCCTCTTTCATTCAGTTTTCTTTAAGCTTGAGGTCTGTATTCATAGGTCTTAATGGGTCCCGTCTCTTCACAAGTCAAACATAGCAGTGCGGCACTGAGAGACACAAATGTACAAGACTGGTCGCTTAAAACATGAAGGCAAAATTACAAACAAATTGCTTTGAAGCCTCAATTGTTACTCCTAATGAGATGAAATGGAGAGCAAAACTAGGCAATTACCAAAGTCTCCTGCTTCTTCATTCTTTCTTCTTCTTTAAGAATTTTAGGAGAAACAAAGTCAATCAGTTGCTGATAACTCCCTTGCACTGTACGAGTGAAATCTTTGATTTACAATGTTCCTCTGGGCAACGCAGCCCAACTAAGATTTGTAAAGTATTTTCAAGGGCTTATTTCATCCCTTGTCATCTTTTGCGTTTTCTGTCTCAGTGCTCTGAAAACAATGTATTATGTTGCCAGAGGCAAGTGGATTTAGTGCTGGCTTCTTAGATCTGCGCTACGCCACATTTGAGCTGGTACTCTGCCAAAACCAGAGAAACTACTCGACAATTTGAAAACAGCCGAGTTCTTTTGGCCACTCACCGCAATCAAGAAATGTGCCTGGCAACTTCACATGCAATTAAATCAAGGGGAAAAGTCCCAAATATAACAGGCGCTAAAAGGGAGGACAGTCGTAAGACTTACTCAAGAGTGCAATTATTGCTTAGTCATTTTTCTCATGTATGCGATGTGTATTTCTGCAGGCCATAGGGCCACATTCTTGTTGTCAATATGCTCCATCAGAGGGTGTAATTTTGCAGGGAGCTCGACCCATGGTTATCTACAGAAATGCTGCACGCAAACAAGACTGATGGCTAAACCATTGACATCTATTAGACCAGTGGGCTGGGCTTTGATTTGCAAAACATGTTTTCTCACAAACAGCAGCCAGATAGACTCTCTCACTGCCAATCATACAGTAGAAGGAGAGACAAATATCATGTTGGTAATCACGTGACCATACTACTCATACAGGTTCTGGAGTACACAATATGCATATTTTCTGTATGCATGGAATACCAGGATGACGTCCTACATTTGGCAGAATATGCTGTATGCATCAGTAAATATTAGTTGTGTCCCAAATTATGTAATATACCAGAGGTCTCCAATGAGGTCCACAGACCTGCAGAGTTTGACTGCAACATTAATTAAGTACACATGAATACGCTAATCAAAGCCTTCCGGACTGCTAGAATTCCAGGCAAGTGTATTGGAGTAGGTTGGAGCCAAATTCTGAAGGTCTATGGACCTCCAGGAACATGGATTAGAGACCCCTGTACTATACACTGTGCACAGAGGCCACATTACATGGTTCAAGTGTCTCAATTCCGATTTTTTTCTCTCATGTGGCACAGACTGGATATGGCCCACAAATGTGTAAGCAGGAAAAAAGCATTCTCAGTATTCTCAGATCAGTCTCAGGCCTCATTCATATGTGAAAATAAATCAGATATGAATTGGATATGTGCATTTGCATCTGCCATGTAAGCACACAGATTGGATATTCCCATCAATGAGAGTCGTACAACATTAAAAAAAACAACGGTGTCGACTGACATTGACTCAGGTGGACGCATTTCCAAGCAGTGTTGCCAAGTCCATGTTTTTCCCATGGAATTGTGCTTCTTTTACACTGTTCCCACAGGTTGTTTTTTTAATGTGCAAGTTAAAGCGATCTCTCTCGACGGAGGGGAAAAATGCAACAACAACAAAAAAAGTTTTGGGCTAGTTTTGTTTTGCAGACTTGGCAACCCTGTTTCTAACTCAGTATGTCTACCTTGGGTTGTTTCACCAAGTGTACAGTGTAAATGCAGATATCGGATATGGGTACCTGGGTAAGAAGCTGGTCATAAAAAAAATGGAACAAATCGGAATATGGCATCAAGACCTGCAGTGTAAATGCGGCCTTAAACATCAGGGGTTTACAAGGGTTCCAACCCTAATCAAACACACCTGAACAAGCTAATCAAAGTCTTCAGGACTACTAGGCTGTGTCCGATAGCTGAATAATGCCATCTTCGGAAGATACATTCCAAGGTAGGAAGCCATCAAGGCATGTTCACTTTCTGTCTCCTGAGATGCCTTTATCTGATTGATTTTTTAAGGCAGCATAGATGTATACTCTCTCTAATTTGGTGTAGATAATTAAACCATTATGCTGCCTCAGAAATCTATTCAAAATCAGTTTTGTGAGGTACCTTTGTGTGTAATCCCTTCTTGCAAAGTCACTGCTTGATAAAGCACCCCATTTTTTAACCTTCACTACTTCTACTACAAAATGACAAAATCATGCAGACGAATTCAAAACCTTGCACCTACAGAAAACATACTGTATCCCAAAGTGCAATGCACTTGCTGTCTATTTCAAGAGTGATGTGTGAACCATAAGTAATTTTTAATACCTCTTTATTGACTCTTCATTTGATTGAACTAACTAAAGTTAAGATGTTCTTTTTTTTTTAAAGATTTATTTTTGCCATTTTTTGCCTTTATTACGATTAGATAGATCAGAACTGATAGGAAGTGAAGTGGAAGAGTGAGGGGGGCAGGATTGGGAAAGGTCCTCGAGTTGGGATTCGAATTTGGGACGCCCGTAGCGCAATGGCACACTGCCAACAAGGCTATCGGCACCGACAAAAGTTAAGACATTCTTACACAATTAAAAAAATAAAATAAAATAAATAAATCTGTAAATGTTTTTGTATACCACATACACTGTCTGGGTTAAACATGCAACATAATAAAGTCGTGAGAGAACAATGTAGCATAGTACAGTTTGAAATGTTTACTGTTGCATACTGTTTAAAGGGGTCATATGATGCGATTTCAATTTTTCCTGGCATACATCAACTTAGTGCTGTGGATTGCCGGCACATTTTATGGAGGACTGTTTACTGATCCTGGGAGAGTTACGTTAGACTAAAATGCCGGCAGTTCTGACTCACGTAAGTACGTTTTCTTTTATCATTTGCCACTGATGATTCAAACGCGAGTTTTGGGCAGTGTGGATTAACGTTAGCACTTGTTGTTTGTCATTTCTCTTATCACAAATGCAGACATGGTTTTATGTTGACATGGCGGTATGCAATGCGTAAAAAGACAGTATAAGTCATTATAATCCATAATTATGTCCCCACTGATGCAACGAATGCCTCGTTTATAATGGGTTTTCATGTTTTTGTCTCGTCGCTCCGGCCGGACACGGCATCAACAGTATGTGAGGGGCGTAACATTTGCGTCTCACGCTTGAGGTATTCGGCCAATCACAACGCATTGGATAGCTGGCCAGTCACAGCACACCTCGCTTTTTCAGACCGATTTGTTTTGTAAAAATCGACGCGTTTCAAAAAGGCGGGGCAATAAGGAGAAACAAAAATGTACAGTATGTGGAAAATAATGTGTTTTTTAAACTTTAAACCGCATAAACACATTTCATTACACCAAATACACAAAATAATGTTCTTTTTAGCAGCATCATATGACCCCTAATATACTATGTAAATAAATAAAAGGCAGTATGTAGCACAGACTGCGCAGACATGGGATTGGGTCTGGAGCTCTTCTCTCTGCAGCAGTGGGAGGCCATTTGCAGGGCTGCTGCAGTATATCGTGTTGCAGCTTGTGTTCGATGTTACACAGTTACAGTTTTAGCCATGAGTGAGCACAAAGCAATGCTAACCAGCTAAACTTGAGAGCACACACTTAAAACTGAGGCTGTGTTCAGAATTGAACAGTAGCTTACTTTTTACTCACACTGTATACTACCTACTTTTTTATAATAGCAAGTGAAACAGTAGGCATTATGTAACAAAAAAAGAGTAGTAGCCATGCTACATTGTTGTTAAATGGCCTCATCCTGATTGTTTTGCATTTTCAACTTTTCTTATCCTGTAGTAGTCTGATCATGGTAGATCATGTAAAAAACTATGGCTGTAAATAGACTACTTATCGCTCATCCATCACACTGGAAATGGAAAAGTAATTTTGAGTGCATTGCATTGTGGGATACAGCAGAAGTGCAGAATGCTTTCTTCAGTACAGCACCTTTTGTCAAACAAATGTAATGGGTTACCCGGTCATGGGTACAGAAAATGAGCATACTGCGCGCACTATACGTAGTACACACTATATATACTGGAATATTAGTAAGAGTAGTATGATATTTTAAAAATAGTCTAAATCTGAACAGAACTCTTGCGTTTAAAAAACCCAGACATGAAACGAGAGTGGAAAATATGACCCTGTTTCTCTTGATTAAAGCATTTGAAGTTAATATCTGATCACATTAAGAGCAGATGGCATGAGCTCTGCTCCACAGGCTTTAGGAATAATACAGGGAAAGTCATCAGCTTTCCCAGACTCCCTAAAATGCCGGTGGTCTTTTAGCTTTATTTAGGTCATCTCATACCTGAATATTGCACACATTCTCTTACAGCCCAGTGAACTTACAATGCCACCAATATCTCATGCATTCCATTGCGTACAATTCGAGCAACAGCCGCTGCTCTCTCGAGCAGTAATTGCCCATTTTCTTCTGAGTCAAGCTTTATAAAGCAGGAAACCTGCTCTGGTAATTGAGTCCAGCTTTAGATCTGGTGTTCATGATTTGAGAGGGTTGACCTCATGTGGGTGAGGTGTGTGTGCGCATCAGTGTATCTTTGCGAGCGTGTGTGCGAGAGAGAAAGAGAGTGGGTGGTTGGTTGAATGGCCTTTGCCAGCGGAGCCAGTGTGTTCCTCCTCTTGTTCCACTAATCGATCAGCAGATCACATTAACAAGGACTCTGAAGTGAATGGACGCAGTGCTGCCCCACCTCCCAACCCCTCACCCCTGCCGCCCCTTCCTGTGTCATCAGTCTTGTCCTACTAGATGCCTCACACCCGGCAATGGCATGGGAGAGTGACTGTGTCAGCCCGTGGAAAGAAAGCCCTTGCTCCCTCTCTCATTCCGCCAATGGAAGAGAGAGGAAGACAACAAAGTGGGGGATTCTTCACATAGCTTCCCATTTTCATGCACTGCTGCCAGTGGAGAATCAAGTGTGTCCCCCTCCTCTGGCACCTTGCCAGATATCTCTTGGCTCCCCCAACCTTTTATCTGCATTCAAAGGTAGCCCTATACCTTCCATTCATCAAAGGAGTTCAAATGTGACCACCTTGCAACCCAATGCCATTTTTTTCAACTTTCTCATTGGCTGCGGGCAAAAAGAAAAGACCAACATGCCCTTTGGTGAGCCGTCAGTTCCAGACACTCTTTGAAGCGGTGAAAAGGTCTTAAAGCTGCTGAAACAATTGGATATTAAATGAAATTTCGGAAGTTATCGGTGTCGAACATGATTATGGATGTAAACGGTTGTTCCAAAACAAAAATCTGTGGATATGAGGCTAGATTAAACATGCATGGTTTCTCAGCTCAATGTTTAATTTCACTGAAACTATAAGAGGCAAACTTTACTTAGAGGGATAGTTCACCCAAAAATGAAAATTTTGTCATTAATTACTCACCCTCATGTTGTTCCAAACCCGTAAGACCTCCGTTCATCTTCGGAACACAAATTAAGATATTTTTCATGGAATCTGAGAGCTCTCTGACCCTCCCATAGACAGCAAGGGTCCTTACACGATCAAGGTTCAGAAACATAGCAAGGACATCGTTAAAATATTTCATGTGACATCAGGGATTCAACCGTAATTTTACAAAGCTACGAGAATACTTTTTGTGCGCAAAAGAAAAAAAAAAAACTTTATTCAACAATTCGTCACTCTAGCGCCATTTTGGAGAGTATCCACTGAACGTAAATTGTGTATGCTGTTTTGTGTCAGCTGCGCCACGCGGATACGTTGTTTTCGTTCAAATCAAAGCGTAGACAGCGTATCCGCGTGGCACAGCTGACCGGGGACGTAAATTTCGTCTAACAGTTGGGGGAGACAATAAACATAAATTCTCAAGAGCCCGTGACAGCGCTCGTGTCCGTTGTAGACATTACTATCCGTCACAGTGTTGCCAAGTCCGTGGTTTTCTCGTGGAATTGGGCTACTTTATCACTGTTGCCGCGGGTTGTTTTTCATGAAGCGACCCCAATAACGTGTATTTTAGCCCCCGGAACGCGATTTTTACCGGGGGACCCCCCTCGAAACGCGGTTAGTTTGGGCTAGTTTTGAGTAGCAATTTTGTTGTGAAAACCTGGCAACCCTCTCCATCAAGCAGGTAACGTTATCATTGCTAGCATAGCGGACTCATCGAAAAAATACATTGGCATCATGTATTAAAGAGAAAATAATCACTTCATCTGATGTTTAAGTGAATAAAATAGCCTTGACAGTCTTACTTACTGGAGTTCCACAACTATTGACTTCTCTCTCACCGGGCTTGTGCGTGTGTAGGTGATGTAAAAGACGAAAGCAGGCATTTGGACCAAAGCACTGTGAGGCAAGGGAGGGGGATACTCAAAATGTTTCTAAACTTAAAAATGCATTTTTGCCCCGTTTGTGTTGTTTTACTACTTACACAATTATTTAAAGTATAAAGCATTGTAATTTACAATACACAGTGTGGTTTTTAATCATAATTTTAGGGGGGACAACCCTCAGATAGGGGGATTTCCGCCTATGCAGCTGACACAAAACAGCATACGCAATTTACTTTCAGTGAATACTCTCCAAAATAACGCTAGGGTGATGCGGAGGAGACGAATTGTTGAATAAAGTTGTTATTATTTTTTTCTTTTGCGCTCAAAAAGTATTCTCGTAGCTTCGTAAAATTACGGTTAAACCCCTGATGTCACATGGATTATTTTACCGATGTCCTTGCTACATTTCTGGACCTTGATTATGTAAGGACCCTTGCTGTCTATGGGAGGGTCAGAGAGCTCTCAGATTCCATAAAAATATCTTAATTTGTGTTCCGAAGATGAACGGAGGTCTTACGGGTTTAGAACGACATGAGCGTGACTAAATAATGACAGAATTTTCATTTTTGGGTGAACTATCCCTTTAATTATACAGTATATTTCCAATGGCACTGCATCTTAAGTTTGGATACAAATACCAGTTAGACCACAGACTCATTCTGAGACTAAATTTATTACAGGTTATAAGGCTTAAATTGCCTATTAGGGTTTCAAATGGGTTATGATGACTGATATTTTGAAAAGAGTTTGCCATGTCTAACATGCACTTTAGTAAGACCAAATTGTGACACTGCTCCCAATGGGCTTTTATTCATTGTTCTAAGCACAGATGCTTTACTGACTGTACTGAAAGCATGCCAATATTGTCGACATGGTGGTCCACCAAATTTTATAGTTCAGCTGGTTCAGATGTAACCTTCATGTTCTGTCGAGACTGACTTTACTTGGGGGGGGTTTGGGTTTCAAAGACCCCAAGGCTGCACGTTACAATAAAATGAGTTTTTAGCTATTATTTTACCCACGTTCTTCCTCTGTTCTAATGAAAACTCAATAATTATAAATATTATTTAGGCTTCAACACTCCAGTGTGTAGACAAATTAGAAAATCTAAGCATGCAAAAAAATGTATATTTAATTTTGTAATTTAAAATATAATGAAAATATATTTGTTATTTATAAATGGTGGGCATTTAATGAAAATGTGTTTATAATCAACCTGTGTCAACCTGCCTCTTCAATGTTAAGTGTATCTTTTGAGCTATAAAAAAAATTATTTGGGGTCAGACCCCAAAGACAACATGAGGGTTAAGAGGAGTAATGAAGCAAAAGAAAGCGATGGAGGAAGAGAGGAAGAATGAGCGAGTGATGTAGCAGCTGATCAGACAGCTGATAATATATATTGTGTGCTCTTTGATGGCAGTGGCCACCAGTTCACCCGCTGCACGTGTGAAGTGGGCCGTTTCATTCTGAGTGCACTTGTTCCTAACGGATGCATTAGTATATTGTTTTAGGAAGTTGACACATAGATCTTTCGTGCTACCCGTTGGATTGAGAGCTTATATTCCCGGAAACTCTTTAAGGGTGCTTTACACACACAATAGATGGTAATTAATAAAAACTTGAGGTTTTCACAACAATTGCATGCTGGTAGTTTGTTCTCCACTCACCCTTTAAGCACAGTGATATCAGTGGAGTCTTCTTCCTGTCCTACATGTTAAAGCAGCAAACAAGGAGCAGCTTGATTGATGTGGATGCATTCATAATTACTAAACTATTTACTAATTTAAATAATTGCTGGATTATGCGATATGAGAATGAATGGACGAAAACTGAAACTGCAAAGCAAAAATCTAGCATAAACATGCTAAAAATAGTAAATCAACAATGAATTGGCGCTTTGTTGTAAATCAGTATTGTGTAAAAATCAAGATTTCTTAGTAAATCAGTGTGTATGTGGAACAGGTTTTAGTGTATTTTTGGGAACATCCACACAAGGACAGTAAAACCTGAAATATCCTACATTGAAAACTTCATTGAACATTGTCTTAATTCAATCTTAAACTGCAAATATTAAAAAGAAAAAAAAATCTGTGAGCATTAGGGTGATAAGGGATAAAAAACTTAATTAGCTCAGTGTAGAAGTAATAGATGTCAGCTGAAGCAAACATATTTCTGTATGTGTGTGTGTACACTCTTAAAAATAAAGGTGCTTCACGATGCCATAGAAGAACCTTTTTGTCTAAATGGTTCAATAAAGAACGTTTAACATCTGAAGAATCTTTTGTTTGTTTATTTCACAAAAAGTTATTTGTGGCGAAAGAAGGTTCTTCAGATTATAAAAAGGTAAGAAAGAGATGGTTCTTTAAAGAACCTTTGACTGAATGGTTCTTTGTGGAACCAAAAATGGTTCTTCTATGGCATCGCTTTGAAGCACCTTTATTTTTATGAGTGTATGTGCAGCTGTTAGGTGTCATACTGTAGTAAATAGGAGCTCCAAGGTGGCACATCAGATGGCCTTTATAACACCTGCTCTTCAAAGCTTTCTCATCTTCTTCACCTCCTTTTAATCTGAACTTGACACCAAAGTACACCAGACAGCCACTTGAAATAGTGTACACTGTTGTGTGCTAGCATATGGATGTAACAGGATGTAAGGATGTAAAGACTTAAGTTGGTTGTTTTGAGAGCTGTCTGCATGAGAGTATAAAATACACTGAACAAAATTATAAACGCAACACTTTTGTTTTTGCCCCTATTTTTCATGAGCTGAACTCAAAGATCTAAGACTTTTTCTATGTACACAAAAGGCCTATTTCTCTCAAATATTGTTCACAAATCTGTCTAAATCTGTGTTCGTGAGCACTTCTCCTTTGCCGAGATAATCCATCCACCTCACAGGTGTGGCATATCAAGATGCTGATTAGACAGCATGATTATTGCACAGGTGTGCTTTAGGCTGCAAAAAATTTTATTTTCTTGTATTAAATATTTAATAATATATGTATCTTGGCGTATGCATACAATTAATAGAGTGCATGATTTATGCATAGTAATGTGTGTGGGGTGTGGGGGCTTTTACAGTGTAGTGCACACTGATTGTATGGGTCATTCTTAGAAAATAGTGCCATTTGCGCCAGGACTTTTTAAGAAACAAAGAAAGTACATTTACTTTTAAACCACACCATGTTGGTTTTGACAATTTCTGTCACCCATGGAGTTTGCCACTGTCGCCTTTTGGCTTGCTTAGTTGTGGACACATGATATTTGGCAATATTATTGATTTGATTGCACAGACACTATTGGATGAGAACTGAGCTGAACTGAGCTGGGCGATACATTGCTGTTTTCTCCAGAGCTGTTTTACAGCAAAATTTAATTCTGTTTGCATCACTGAAACATTTTTTTTCCTGTTTAACACTGTTAAGCTGCTTTGAAACCATCTGTATTGTATAAAGCACTATATAAATAAATTGATTTGGTTAATAACACAAAAGAAGATATTTTGAATAATATCGGGGAATCAAACAGTCAATGGTCCCTATTGACTTCCATAGTATTTTTTCCATAATATGGAAGTCAATGGGGCAAGCCCGGTTCTTGATAGCTATAGAAGGGTGGGCTTTTTGGGGGAAAATGTCTAGATATTTATACTGTAGATATTGCTATATTAACTAAATTATATGTACACTGAAAAAAGCTTTCATGGACAGCCAAGAATATAATGCATTTTCAAAACAAAATCAACTTTTTTTCATTGTTGAATAGTAAAAAAAACTAAAAAAAATTTTTATTAGAAATATTTAGAAAGCTAGTTTCTACCAGATGCCTTCGCCCCTCTAAATGGGTGAGATTGCAAGGGGAAAATGTCTAGATATTTATACTGTAGATATTGCTATATTAACTAAATTATATGTACACTGAAAAAAGCTTTCATGGACAGCCAAGAATATAATGCATTTTCAAAACAAAATCAACTTTTTTTCATTGTTGAATAGTAAAAAAAACTTTAAAAAAAACCTCTGTTCTCTTTCTCTGGATCATTGTTTCTACACTGGTGATTCTTTTCAACTAACTTTTTTATTTATACCAAACAAGGTCATAATCATGTCTAGAACATTGGGGGGTACCAGGGCCGTCCTTAGGGGGGTGCAACTGGTGCGGTCGCACCGGGCCCTACGCTTGAGGGGGCCCCACGGCGAACAGACCGAGGGGACCCGCTCCCTACCTCGCACCGGGCACCGCGTCAGCTAAGGACGGCCCTGGGGGGGACCATTGTTTTGAGGAAAATATAAAGACCAGACCACTATGGTAATGATAAAGGAACTAAATAAATAAAGGATTTAAATGGATTTAGTGGAATAGTTTAAAAGAAGAGAAAAAAAGAGTCAAAGTACAAGAATAAGATTTTTTTGTAAAATAATCAATCTGAACTGCAAATAATATTTTTATTTTAAAATATGCACCCATTCAATTTAAGTTGTATTCCTAATATGGTGAAAACGCAAAACAGAACAAATGCTATTGTCACAATAATTATGAATTACATGAATCACGTAAATGACAGCCCTACTCTCAATTCAAATCGGCGGAATTTGAAAAAAAAAAAAAAAAAAAAAGTCGAATAGTTTGCATTACTAGATATTACAGTCGAGCCAACTGTTGCCATAGTAACGAACGCAACTTTCATCGCACAAGCTCTAATTTCAGTGTTGCTTACTTTCAGTTTTCATTCTTACATTCAGCATTGACAGCAAGTTAAAGGAGGTAAGCTTTCAACTGAACTGCAGCCTACATGCATTTTAAACGCTTCTCTTGCCCATCCATGCAATGAATGCAGGTTAAATGAGCAGGTTTTTTTAGAACATTAAAACTGCTCAGGTAATTTCAGTGGTAGGCTATGATACAAACTCTAACTCATGTATTAAAATCATCGTTAACTCGCAAACTCCCCGTGAAAGTGCGCAAATATTTCTGCCCGTTTTCACTCGTTGTCAGCCACTGTTTTTCTGCAACAGACTGAAGCCTCGCGTGAATTCAGCGCGCCTTTCTTTCAGCTAATAAAAGAAAAATGCTGCAATTTTCTGGTGTTATTTTATGATTGTTGGGGCAGTATCCAGCTATATCTTAAACTTCTCAAAATACAGTCTGCTTCAGATTGGTTTTAATCACTGCACAAAAAATTAAGGCAATCTTTATCTAATTCTGATTGGGTGGGCTCAGCCCACCCCTGTCCATGCCTGGAGCCGGCCCGCAATGGGGTCCACAGTCTCCGGGACATAATGGGTTTTTCAGTGGTTGATTCTTAAACTATTCCATTCTAAATATATATTTAGAGCCTTAATCAATAGTTATTTATCGTTACTAGCCCTAACACTAAAATTCAAACTAACAACCCAATTACAGAACATTCCAAATTTATATACTATAATTTGAATAGACAATTGAGTAAAGTTTGTTGCACACTTTATTTTATCAGTAGTAAGCACTGTGCTATAACAAACAAATTGCACTGTTTACTAAAATGGCCTGCATACTGTAACGTCTTGGTCTGGTCTGGCAGGCCAAGCTGTGGAATCTGCTGAGCAACATTTGCCTTAAACTTTCTCATGTCAGTCAAGAGCAGTTTTAAATGTATTTACTGCAGAAACAGCAGGAATAAGCCTGGGGTCTTTTGTCATGCATGCTGCGCATCTCCCCCTGCCAGTCACCCAGATGGAGAAAGAGAAAGACAGAGACAGAGAGAGGATGAGGCAGGCCTGCGGTGCCAGACAGTATACAGCTCCAGCAGTGGCAATGTGGATCCAGCTGGTAATGAGGTGGCAAATTGCTGCGTTAAAGCCTGACGAGAGAGAAAAAGAGAGACCCTACTGAAAACTTCAGTCAGTCAATCAAAGAAAGGAGAAGCCCCTGAGGGCCTGACCTGGGAAGGTTCCCAATACGTCTCCTTCTGTCCAGAATGGGCAACAATGCTGAACACTTTTTATTGATCACCCTGGAAGACTTTTCACTGACTTGTCATTTCCTTGCAGCATTTGAAGAATTGTTGTCCTCTCTTTATGGGACAGATGTGTGGACAACACTGTCAAATCTACAGAGTGAGCACTAAATTCCTCACCTTGTCTCTACAAAGAGGATTTGAGGTTATTAAATCATTCACATCAACCTATTAAAAAGCTGATCTTCTTTCATACTAATATCGTAATGTATTCCTAACTTTCTTAATGATTAGATATAATTGTCCACACAAATGGGTGTACTTCACTGTAGACTTCCATTTACAACAAATTCATTAAAGGGGTCATATGATGTTGCTAAAAAGAACATTATTTTGTGTATTTGGTGTAATGAAATGTGTTTGTGGTTTAAGGTTCAAAAAACACATTATTTTCCACATACTGTACATTATTGTTTCTCCTCTATGCCCCGCCTTTCTGAAACGCGTCGATTTTTACAAAGCTCATCGTTCTGAAAAGCGAGGTGTGCTCTGATTGGCCAGCTATCCAGTGCGTTGTGATTGGCCGAATACCTCAAGCATGTGACAGAAATGTTACGCCCCTACCATATTGTGATGCCTTGTCCCGGCCGGAGCGACGAGACAAAAACATTAAAACCCATTATAAACGAGGCATTTGTTGCATCCAGTGGGGACATAATTACGGATTATAATGACTTATACTGTCTTTTTACGCGTTGCATTGCATCGCGCTGCGTAAACATAGAACCATGTCTGCATTTGCGATCGGAGAAATGACAAACTACAAACGCTACTCAACACTGCTCAAAACTCGCGTTTGAATCGTCAGCATGTGACGACCCCGGGCTGGACTTCGCTTCGTCCACGGTGAAAGCCGATCCGGTGATCCACAGCGCAAAGTTGTTGTATTTCCTCAGCGACCAGCACGGATCAGCTCTAGGCATGACGAAGCGGATATCGTCCTCTTTGGAAGGCAAAACAAAGTAGTTTCGCTTTCACAACGAAACACACAGCGCCTTCACGACATGGCGACGGCGGCAACAACAATACTACAGCGAGAATAAAAGTTACCCCTTCTTTCTTTGAGTGAACATTTGCTCGGCGTTATGCAAATCTTCCCACATCGTGACGTAGACATGTGGGGGCGTGTTAGAACGAGCCGTTTTAGGTAGGCATGGTTGACTCTTAACTTTTATAAAGAATATCTCTTTGGATTTGAGACTTTAGTCTTTGCAACTTTACAGATCTTCTTTATGCACCAAGAGCTTGTAACACTAAAGAGAAAGGAAAAATTTTAATCGCATCATATGACCCCTTTAAAAATGTCTCAATATATGAAGAATAGCAATGGGAATAAATAGAGGAACAAGTCAAACATTCGATTTTAGCTAATATAACCTGGTAAACTTCTATAAAGTGTCACTTAAAGCATGTAAACGACCATTCTCTGTCAGTAATTATTTTAGTAGGGCTAACATTTGAATGAAAGCCACAGACATTTGAACTAGATCCCGCTTAATCATAAAAATGCTTTATGATGCCCGTAGCGTATTATTATCGCATTACTCTAGCCACCCCTCAAAAGCTCAATCAACGGCAATTGCATTGTGCGTGCACAATAAACAAGTCAGCCTTGCAATTAGCGCAACACAGCGTGGTTAAGGAATACACACATTTAACAGCTAAAACAAAGCCAGAGCTATGTGTTTTGTGTATTGTGAGCTCACCAAAGCCACTTGAATCTTTCATTATGTGATTAAGGGGCCTGCCTTGATCCCTCTCCAATTGAGTTGTCTCTTTCATTCTGGAGGCCTAATTGGAGTCAGAGTGATTTAAGCAGATTT
Source organism: Sinocyclocheilus rhinocerous (assembly GCF_001515625.1). Classification (NCBI taxonomy): domain Eukaryota; kingdom Metazoa; phylum Chordata; class Actinopteri; order Cypriniformes; family Cyprinidae; genus Sinocyclocheilus; species Sinocyclocheilus rhinocerous. The sequence goes on along the minus strand of NW_015661991.1, from coordinate 127,355 downwards.
AACAAGGTCACTATTTAATGTTGTAGATTTGTGTTCATATATAAGAACATAAGGGCGCAAGCTGTGCTTGTGATGACCTGGGCATGAATTTCTGGAAAAGCATTTGCCTCTATACGAGACAAATCCCCCCATCATTAATCTGGGTTCTTGTAAATGAAATAATGTTGCTTTAACTGCATTTTCCTAATTGTAAGCAGACATTTTATGAGAGAGCAGTGTCAGATGCAAGTGACATGAGTTGCTTTTTAACTATGCACATTGCATTGTTGCAGGAAGCATGACGGCGAATCATAATTACGGTTAAAGAACAGTCATCACCACGACAGTGAAATATTTATGGGAATGACTTTAAAAGAAGAGAGATTTTCAGCAAAAAAAAAATTTTACAATCGCAAAATGGTGTGAAAAATACTTTCAGCTACAACGCGCTGGAATAAACAAAACCTTAATGGAGGCTTTGCAGACTAATCTAATCCCAGTCGCCCTTTATTTGGGGCAAGAGCGACAAATCTGTGTGGGCGTCTGTGGGCTGGAGCAGAGGTGGCCAACTCCTGCCTCTTCTGATTAAAAAATGTTGTCATTAAGAATAAACAGGCCATCTCAGAAAGGACTCTCTAATTGTTATTATCTTTCAATGGGGCCATTAAAGCAGGAGCAATCAAAGGGGTCAGGCGCCGACGGAATGCAAGGTGCTTACATCAATGGGAGCGCGCTCAGCGCCTGTAGAGGTGGGTGCAAAAGGGGCACCCTATGATGTCACTCAGCCCCCAGCGAGCTTTCTCATGGGAAAAGTAACACTTCGCTCGGCTCGCCATAAAAGAGAGAACGAGCCATAACAGTAACAAGTGCAACCGGTGTGGCCGTTTGATGTGAACATGTTATCTGTCCCCTTGGCTTTTTTGTTTTCTATTCAGAGCATAAACGTGATCATTGAAGTGGTCTGCTCCATCTTCTCCAGGCACAAAAGTCTTTCACTAATTGCTGCCACATCAAATAAGTAGGAACAAGAACGAATGGGAGCCTCACAACTGCCGGAAAAAAAGCGGAGCGTTCCGTAAAGCTGGTTGGGCTTTTTTGTGTGATCTGCCATCAAAGATTGCGCTGCTGGTTCGAGGAGGTGGTGGAGGGCAGCCGAAGGGTAGGGGGTGGTTATCACACAGGAAAGACCTCTTCACAGATTAGTTCCGCATCGGCAGCCATTTGCTATTCGATTCGGAAGCAACCAATCCAGTGGCTGCCCTCTCATTGTCTTCTTGCGACGAGAAGGAACAGTGGCCTGCGAGCCGGGGAACAAAAGCTAGGACCAATGGAACCCCATGTGTTTTCAAAGTGTAACTCCTCTCCTTGCCGTCACGGCCCAGTGATATGAGTGTCTTGGGCCCCTGGCCCGCACCACACAGAGCAAGAAAAAGCTGTCAATTCAGGGGCCCTTTCAAAGGCGCATCACTTTTGTGCAAACAGGCCCTGAAAGTCACAGTCCATATACTTCCCAAAGCATGCACCCAGTTAAAGAGCCATTGACTATCTTTGGATCAAATGTGATTTGTCTCGACCCCCCTCCCCACCCTCCACCTCCTTCTCCTTCTCTTTTTGACCCTTGGCATTCTTGTTTCCCAATTGTGTCGTCTTTGTTGAGGTTCTGTTGGAAGTGGAGATTAATGGGGGAAGGGGAGAGGAAGCCATTTCTGCCCAGGAAACCCGTCGCGATCGCCACTTGGGATCTCTCATTGGATCTTGTCAAGGTCACGACCTGCCGGTATGCGCTGGCGGCCACAGAGCGAACGGTGCCACCTTTATCCGTTCCGGCGGGTTAGGGAGCCCGTCGCTTTGAAAGTGGGAAGATAACTGTATCTGATGAATGCAATCCAATCCTTCACCACAGCTCAAATTATATCAGAGCGCCATGCATTGTTGTCACTCACAGATAAGTAAGCTGTTGGGTTGCTGTTTGTGCGCGGAAGGGAATTTGCTTCTTGGGAACTTTACCCCGTCCACATCAGTGCTCAAAACAAGTCACTATTGATAAAACTTGTCTCGGATGACCACATCAGATCAGCATATGTTCTCCGAAAGGTGGAAAGTGCAAGTCCACTGGTTGTTACAATGATCAGAGGGCCACCGGCAGCCACTCAGACATGATGATACACTGTTAGCTCGAGCAAGAAGCCGGCTGCACTTTTTTATTCCTATTGAACTTCAGTCTCTAAATATAAACACTGTAAATATTCCACTGATGTGGCCAAGCGTTGAAATGTCTGACTGCTGTAACGACCAACATTTCAATGAGCGAAGAAATATAATATTAGGGCCGGAGTGCTTGTGGAATTCCCCATCATTTTTATGCTTCTGATTATTGAATTTTGTACAGTGGACGGCTTCTACTGTTTCACTTCATCAAGAGACTGTGAATCTCCTGCTTGTGTCACTACAGCCTATGTTGCGTCTAGATGACCTATCTGCTGCTTTATGATTCATCTTAATCATGCAAATCCATCTGCTGTGCATGAGACAGATCATGAGCATGCAGGCAGGCCCCTTACTGCTAAAAATATTTGACGGAGGCCTCGTAGGCCCTGTCAGAAGGCAATGGTGTTTGTGCATCGACGATGGCAGGTCTAAAAATACTTATTATACCCCTGGGGATCTTATCCTTAGCTTGCAGTGGCAAGAGGAAAGGCTGGACTCTTAAGAGGAAATGATCCAGGTGTATAGCAAGAAATGCCACTTAACTGGCTAGGGTGTTTGGGTGGTGGCTAGGGCATTGCTACATGGTTGAACCCTGGAGTGTGCTCAGTTTTTAGCCTTTATGAGTATAATCCATTGATCATGAACTAGTATGGATGTTTTCAATGGCACACCTCTCCTCCACAAGCCACACGTATCAATCATGTCTGTGAGCTGTGTTCCAAACCAACGTTTCATACTTAGGGTTCAAGTGTGAGTATGAGCAACAGCAACAGTGATGCTTGCCTTAGAAAACATTAATAACTAATGACCAGATCACAGCCCGTATCTTATTTCTGGCTTGTTTTTATGCTACAGTGAATAAAATGAATCAAAGCAGCATAGCCAACACCCTGATTATACGTCTGGAATCCTTATAATCACCCTCCAGAGATTCTAATCTGCACCGGCTGCTTTCAGACCAATTCCTTTAAATTTCCTGCTGATCCCCTAAAAGCTGTCATTCTTGAGAACATGGACATGGGCTTCTTTACTGTGTCATGGCCTCTACTCTCCTCTTCCTCCTCTTCCTCTCCTTCTTCGCTCCCACTCTCTGTGGCTCCCCTCCGATGGGAGGGCTGTTGCCGCATGAGCATGTCTCCTGGGTCTGCAGTCGGGATTAGGTGTGTGATAATCTCTTTGTTTAGAACAGGCTTTGTCATTTCATTTGGGATTTTCTGGGACAAAAAGCAACAAGGATGAGGGGATGAGGTGAGTGGCCTTTTGTCAAAATAATGGGAAAATCCAGATTTGCTTAGTGCTGTAAAAATGTTTACTCAGCGGAATTAAGAGTATATCCCTGTGTTTGCGCTTGTCAAGTGAAAAGCATACAGAGATTGTCGTTGATAGGTTGAGACGACAGCAAATAGCCTCCAGCTGTGAATTATGAATGAAATCATTTTTATGAGTTTGTTATTCATCATTTATTCAAAGATAAAAGGGCTTTACCAGTCTATTTAAGTCTGCCTGTTTTACGACCGTATTCTTCCAATCCGAACATATAAGAAACATTGTTGTTCCCCTACAGAGCACAAGCATTGCTTCTATTTGAGAAAGAGGGCCTGAACTCAATTTAAGGACCTTTTGTTGGTATTACCTGAGAAAGCAGTGGAGGGTCTGTTGGGCAAGACCACCATGCAGCATATCGCCTCCCAGCAGTCGGCTGGGGGTCATATTCTCTTTTAGTCTGGGAGTTAGCGCTCTGCCACCAGGAGGGAGGCCTGGCCACAGTGGGGAAAAAATATCCCAAATCCCCGAACACTAACTCGCACAGCTGGGTAGAGGCAGAGAGACAGTGGCTGAAAAGCAGATTCAGTCAGCCTACAAACTCCCCCAATCACTCAGCCCACCTCCCAAGACCCATTCAGAGCAGAGAGAGAGACCGAGAGAGACAGGCAGACAGACATGGAGAGCACAGGATAACGGGTCGCACAAGATCATTCACTTTGAATCTAACCACACCAAACAGTATCAAGCAAAACAATGCAACACATCATTAATGCCGCTGCTATGTATTACTCCAAATCTGTGTAACTGTAAATTAGATGTAGAATCTGGTGGGACGTCCCATTGTGAACATTTCTTGAGGGTGGGACGGGGTAGTACAGAGACTCACAAAGGGTTAAAAGTTCCCCTTCAGAGGACATCTGAGTCGAAGGGTTTCTCAGTGTCGATAATTTGTCTAGAATAACTGCTGTGAACTGCTTGCCTTTTAAAAAGAGAAAAAGAAAGCTAAAGGAAACCTTTTGCCCAAACCCACATTGCTGTAGGTCTATGCTGAATGAGCACTTCAGAGTTCTTAAAGAGCTCTTGCTGTCAGAATGGAATTTGGAGTGACCACAGAACAGTCGTCCACCCCATGAATGTCTCTCTCATATTCCGTTTCATCTGTTTATACACTTTTTCAAACAGCTGTCAATTAAAATCACATGAATAACTATCTGCTAAGGCTCCAAGGTAATAATGATTTTTAATTACTGTAAATCCTTATAAAGTGGGCCAGGGGTTAACTCACTTATGAATAATACATTTATATTTAAATTTTAAAATCATTTTTATTGTTTTATGTTATTTAGCTTAAGTAAGTGAACAAGAACGAGTTTTAGAGTGTGTCCTTCATTAACACTGACAATGTTATGCATCAGGAGCCTTGATGTAGATAATTAGTAGGCTTTGATGTTAAGATGTATTCTCATTTGGTCAGAGGTCCACTATTTCTGGAATCAGTTTTGGCATATTGATGATAAAAGTGTTTGTTCTTATTAGACTAGATATGTTCATAATGAATGGTGTAAAATCTCCCTCTTGCTTTATTTTATGTTTAACTCTTTGGTCTGATCTTTAGGAAAGTATTATCAGTATCTCTGAACCTGTGTTTCATACATAACAGGTTGTCCAGTGATCATTTTGCTGAGAACTTTGGCAGATAGTGACATCTAGTGGTTCAAGCTTTTCATTTAGAAGAAAACGGAGTGGATCATTTGATGTAAAGACTGTTAAACACTTTATAAATTCTCTGTACTGTAAAATATAGACTAAAATATAGATTTATATGACTGTAATACATTATTGTATAAAATGCATATTTATGTCCATAAAATATTACAGCCTGAACTTAAGATGTTATGGTTAATTTCAGGTGAGAAAGTAATTATTTGGAAAACTCTTCATTATATTTTGATTAGGGCCAATATTTTATTGATGGAGCTTATGAATTTAAAATATTAAGTACATTTTGATGGATTGTCAATGTACCAGCAGTGTAATACCTGAGAGCACTGGGATTGTTCTAAGAAACCCAATTCCAGTAAAGTTTTGAATCTATTTTGATTCAGTTTTCAGCATCTCTAAATATTGAAAATGAAAGACAGATGGGGTTTTCAAAGACTGCCAATAAAGTTAGACAGGGATTGTCAGTAAAAATGGGGCCAACAGCAGTTAAAAAGTCTTCAGTGAGGCACACGAAGTATTTGCTGTTAAGAAAAGTTGGACACAATGCATTTTTAGTTGCAAATGTTTCTTGTGAGCAACTATTGTTGTGAGCATATATATACTGTTGTGAGCATAACATTTTTTTTTTTTTTAAATGTTGAATACCAACATGTTGTCTTCAATCATTAAATGACTTACGATGCAGAAAAGTTGGACACAATGCATTTTTAGTTGCAAATGTTTCTTGTGAGCAACTATTGTTGTGAGCATATATATACTGTTGTGAGCATAACATTTTTTTTTTTTTTTACATGTTGAATACCAACATGTTGTCTTCAATCATTAAATGGCTTACAATGCAAACTGAATGTGGGCTCAGTTTTTCACTTGTAAATTAGCCTGCTCCAAATAAATTTTACAATAACTGCTGCAAATCCTTTCAACATTTTGGATAAATTGATAACAACGTGGTTCCAATAAAGCATGTTAATTCATGAATATGTTCTACTTGGATAAACCACATCATGTTGGCTTTAATCCTAAAATAGGCATCTGTCTGCTGTTTCATGGCAAAATGTGTCTGGAGGGGTTTTCAGCAGCGCTCAGCTGCCAGCAATGACGTCACTCCAATTGTTAAGTGAACTCAAGTGAATTAAATATAACTTATTGTGTAGTGTCTTATATAAGAGAATGTTTCCCTTTGCCACCCTGTGTGACATTAGATGTTGTTGCCTAAAGGGTCGATTCAGTTTTTTTCCTGTTTGTTTTCAGGACGCATGCTGGTTTTTCAGGTCATTCTGATGTCATAAAAACTATAGCGCCCCTCCGCTGAAGTTCACACATGACCCTGTGCTGAGGTCAGCACTCGAGGTTTGTACATTGGGTTGGTCTCTGCCCTGCACTGTCTACACCTGTGCCGCTGCAGTTCCACATGTGGTTGATTCAAAAATTATAATAGAACTTGATATATAATATAATCGCCACACAAATGTACAGTTAGGTCCATATATATTTGGACACTGACACAATTTTCATAGTTCCACCAGAACAGAATTAAAAATGAAACAATCAAGATGAAATTGAAGTGCAGACTTTAAACTTAAACAAAACTTTTGAACAAAAATATAACATAAAAAGCTTAGGATTTACAACCATTTTTATGGTTGTAAAAAGTTCCTGCTATCTCTCTAATGGACTTGTTTTGTTTTTTAAGCTTAACAATTGTCTGTTTCACTTGTATGGAGAGATCCTTTGACCACATGATGTGGGTTCACAGCAACCGCTTCCAAATGCAAATGGCACACTTAGAATCAACTCTAGACTTTTTGCTTAATTGATGTAGAAATAACGAAGGAATAGCCCACATCTGTCCACATTACTTATGGTCCCTTAAAAAAGGGGGTAGGTACATTTTAAATTGCTATAATTCCTTAACCATTCCTCCAATTTTGATGAGAATTAAAGCTCAGAGTGTGTACTTTAAGCCCATACTCATTATAGAACTGTAACTTGAATATGTTTTGGTCAGCAGCTTAAATTATTAAAATTGTGCCTGTGTCCAAATATATATGGACCTAACTGTATATTGTATTTATGGAGAAAAGCATTTACAGTCATATTTTACCAATTAAAACACATTAAAGAAACCCTAAAGAAGTGATGAATGGATGCACTTTTTTTGGACTCAAAATCTCGACCACCATTCACTGCCATTATAAAGCTTGGGAGAGCCAGGACATTTTTTTATATAATTCTGATTGCATTCATCTGAAAGAAGAAAGTCATATACACCTATGATGGCTCGAGGGTGAGTAAAACATGGGGACATTTTCATTCTTGGGTGAACTATCCCTTTAAATCAACATCTAAAGTTATTTTTTAAATGCCACTTAGGGGCAGGTTTGTCTGAAAAAATTGATAATAGATGTTCACGAATAAGCTCATCCAAATACTGCAGAATTCCATAATCTGCTATACAGAAAACACTAGAAAAATACCACTTACCGATTATTCGACAAATTCTCATGGTAATAGTCTGTCATTCACTAGGAATCCAAGCGATTGGGAAGTACTTGAGAGCAAAAGATTTTCCCACGCAGATTAATCAGCGTTTTCAAGATCATAACACGGATTCGGTGTGATTCTTGGTTTGAAAGTGACTTCTCTATGAGCTGTGCTTCATAGATCGCTACACTGTTGACAATAGACAAAGGACCTTTTGGCAACTGAGCGATTAAAAGCATTGACTGCTAATCAGAAGCCATCCTGATTTGAAGAGCTTGTGCATTTAAAGTGGCAGATGATAAAACTGCAGCATGTGCTTATTATAGTTATCGTTATAGTTATAGAGAGTTATTAGTGTGAATGAGGGAACAAAGTACTGAGATCAGAATTTCGTAAAGGAAACACGAGTAAACAACCACCTAGTAACACCCTTGCAAACAAATAGCAACACTCTAAAAACCACTCCAAAAATGTTAGCAACCACATAACAGTGCCTTGGCAACAACCTATAGCGTCCTAGCATCATGGCCACAACTTACATGGACAAGAACCATTTTCTCCTTCAAATAAAGTAAAATCTAGCTATGAGAATCTTTATTTTACTCATAGTCTATATGTATGAACGTTATTACTAATTTCAAGATGGATATACCATTATGAAGCTTCCAGCACTGTCTGAATACATTGGCTTCCATACTAAATAAATGAACAGTTTAAAAAAAGTAAGTAAGTTTCGAATGAAAGCTGGTGTATTTTGCTTGGAGCCTGATATAGACTGTCTTGTTGAGCCCACACTTCTAATAAATGCCTCAGAAACTATGCTATGTTTATATTGCGTACTAAATTTTGAGCATCTGTGTAATGAAATATGCAACCAGCATGTGGTATAATGACTTTTGTTTTATCCTGTACATACATATTCCATTAGATTAAAGGGGGGTCTTTTTTTACCCACCCAGCTGTTTACTGCGTCTAGCTTCTGAAGCGCTCCAGCTGATCATACAAGGTTTATAGCTGGCAAAGGTTCATAACGACATGTGAAATCTGAGGTCTGAAAACTTTGGTCATTGTCCTGCTGGAGATCCAGTCTGTAGTCTTCTAACAGCTGAGCTAACACAGACACGGGCCGGCTGCTGCTAGCGCCCTTGAAATGCCTATGGCATCAATGGGTTCAAAGCCACTATATGGGGGATTCTAGGAAGTATTGACGTAAGTCCTAAAAAGCAATAGGAACATGTAATGTACTAGTGCGATAATGAGCATTAAGCAGCAGAATAAACTGTATAATTAAGAAAATGATTCTGAAGGCTATACATGCCCCAACTGCCACTACAATATGTTGACATCTAAACATATGGAGGAGAAGATTGAGATTTTCACTGACGGTAAATTTGGTAAATAGGCAACACAAAGTCATGATGAATTAAAATTGATGAAAATAAAAATGGATTTTATGTTCTTATGTTCCATCTTCTTTTTCTCAATGATAAATTAGCTGTTATTAAAACATGAGTTCCACCAAAAACTCTAAATAAATCATTTAAATCCCTCCAGCGGATATTAAGCACATTAACTTAAACATTAAAAAACTTTTTATTTATTTAATATTTCAGCTAGTTACCAAGGCAAAATTTCTAATTTCTTTTTAAAGTTGAAGTAAAACACAACACAATTACTCAAACTTATTACAAAAAATTACTAAAACAGAAAATATTAAAAGAAATTCTAATTCAGAATGAACTATAAAACTAACAAAAATTATAATGGTACATCAGTGATACTCACATTAATATTATTAATCTACGTGGCTGTTCAGTGAGTTTAACATGACATCTTGTGGCAACACATATCATTTCATCCTTTTAGTGTCCATTCATTGAACATAAAAGCTGTGATTTAGATGTGTTGAGCTAATATGTCATAAAATACAAGAATCTGAAATGTGCATAATTTGTTTGCAGATGCCACGTGATTTAATATTTTATTTAAGCAATGAAATCCACACATTAGTATGTGGTTTAAGTGTCGGGGGAGGGAGGGGGCACTGTATATTTACACCATTATTTATGTCACCCTTCAGCAGCCCATATGCTTTAGGTTATAAGTGAAACTGAGCTCTGGTTGGAAGAGAACTAGAGTCTGGAGGAAACAGTTAACTGCTTCCCTTAGTCTGACACATGGATCCTCTTTCTAGTGGTTTGAGAGACAACAGACCTGTGGATCCCATCGCAGAGATGATTCAGAATGAATATGAATGCTTCCAATTACAACAGGAAATAATGAAACCTCACCGACTGTTACTCATTCATGCGCTCTCTTGTTTAGTGAGCTGTTCTGTTGAGAACATTGTGACCGGGTCAAACAAGAGATATAGGCCACAGCAAAACTTAATTGGTCATATAAGAGTACGGTCGCAGTATCATGTATCTTGGTACTTAGATAAGATGGTACATTCTTAAAAACAAAGATTCAGAAACATACAAATCAATATATGAAAGAATATTCATAGACATCTTCTCGGTAATTAATTGTCATGTTTATTTCAAGGTGTGCAAGGATTATTTTCCACATTCACTGTATTTCACCAATAACATGCTAAACCTTTCAGTCATTTCCACCTATTAAACTGCATTTTAAACCTTTGTTGAGGTTTAATGTTCTTAAAAAAAAGTTTTTTTTTCAGCCCTGTCCCTTTATTCCTAATGTAATCATTTAAAAAACATTTGGTAAACAGTCTCAGATATTTCGCTGATTCGAGGTAGGGCTGGTATGTTATGTGGCACATTAAAAAGTTGATACCTGAGCCAGAGAGAAATTACAGAGTAAAAGGCACTGGTGGAAAAAAGTGCAGTGTCTTAAAAATCTTTCAGCACAGCAACACATCCCTTTTAAAATAAATAAATCAAGGCGAAAGATGTTCCTTGACTCATTTGAAATAGAAACAAAAGACACAACAACAGCCGACTGGGAACGTTTAAAAAAAATCTAAATAAAAGGCTACAGTGTCTTTTGGAGTGGCTGTTTCTGTTTAAGTCTTTAACCATAGCAAGGCATGAAGCATGATTGGTCTGTATAACCTGTGATTGGTCCACATGATTGCACCACTTTGCAACTGTATTGCTTTTGACACGAGTTTCCACATTTGTGAGAATAATGAATCTGGCACATCTTTGACTTATATTAGCGCGTTCTTCTCCAGTAAACAACAGCTACAATGAATGCCATCGCAGCGATGCAAGACACAGTACGAAATCTTGACACGCTGCGGAAAATGCCCTCCTGCAACACAAGGCAGAGAAAGCATTAGATACACACTGCATATAAACACATTCTCAAGACTTTGAAAGACATCCAACCGATAATCAATAATGATAATCTGTATGACTTTCTTCCTTGGAAAACAAATTATGGATTTTTTGAAGTGGAAATTTTTCATAACATTACAAATGAATGGGACCAGGGGCCTGTACTGTGTTTTTTTTGATCATTTTAAGAAGAAATAAATATCCAGAAAAATTACATGGAATTCTTATTAACTTCACTGCCCTCAGCAGTCAGTTATCATTTCACAATTCAACAGAAAAGATGTAAACAAATCAGGTGGCTTTTTAATGACTTTTCATAGACCCTTTAGAGATTACACAAATCTATCTATATGGCGAAAGCAACATGTGGTTCAGTAAATTAATCTGATTAATTCTGTAACTGCTTTGATTCATTAGTGTTTTTTGATTCACTAAAAAGGACTGGCTCATTTGTCATCACTAGTCATTCGTTCGAGAATCAGACTACCTTTTTCAGATTGTAGGTTTCTGATTCACAAAAAATTGCTCTGGGTTGTGTTTCCCAAAAGCATCATTAACCAACTATGGTTGCAAGTTCCTTCACTAGCAACATTGCAAATAGCATAACAAACTTGTGTCGTTGGACCTATAGCTCTAAACATGTGGTTCGAAGCATAGTTTCTTGTATGAAATGGTCTTATATATTGAGAAAGCTGCTGACTGAATGAACCGAACGTATACAGAGGTTAAGAGTAAACACTGATTAAGGAATTATATACGTGCTCACACTCCTTCATTGGATAATACATCACCCTCAATTATTGATAAGTGTCTTGATCGGTGTAAAGGAAGTAAAAAGGCATTGCGTATAATTTATGATTTGCTACAATCCTTTACTTCTCCCTCTACCAGTCTTCTTAAAGGCACAATATGTAATTTTTTGTCGCTAGAGGGCGCGTATTCAAAACAAACAAAGAAACAAAGGCGTAGTTTGATGACGCCGTGACTGAGTGTGGAATCATGGGAGTTGTCGTCTTCATCCCCACAGCCGATGCAATCCGATGGGACTCGGGCAGAAATCATGTTCATGGATGAGCTAATGTAATAAAGATTTATTAACGTCATAGTATGTAGCAGAGTGAGACGGAAAGCCGTAGAAGCAAAACGAGGCAGCTGAACGAGCGTGACACACGGCTCGAAAGCAGCGGCATGGATATTTTAATTAAAAAAATCTTACATATTGTGCCTTTAAGGAAGAATGGGAGAAAGAATTAGGAGTGGAAATTTCTGAGGAAATGTGGCAGACGAGTTTAAAGGATATTAACGAACATTCTATCAATTCTAGACATTGCCTTATTCAGTTTAAAGTCATTCACAGACTACATTATTCAAAAAAGAAGCTACATAGAATTTTCCGAAATGTTTCACCTCTTTGTGACAAATGTAAATCGGTAGATGCTGATTTGTCCCATAGTTTTATTTTCTGCTCCAAGATACAGAGTTATTGGAAAGGAATTTTTGATGTGCTTTCAGAGATGTTTAAGGTGAAACTACAGCCAGATCCGGCACTTTTCATTCTGGAATTTTCTGAACGTATGCATTCATCATCAGGAGCACAACACAAACTGCTTGCATACAGTTTAACTATAGCCAATAAGTTACTACTGTTGTTCTGGAAGAAAAAGGAGGCTCCTACATGTAAGCTTTGGCTCAGAGAGATGATTTCTTCGTACATTTGGAACGAATTAGGTACCAGGTTTTGATACTGGACTTTTGACTTTCATGAGCTGTAAGCTCTAATCATCAAAATGAAAACAAAAAACGTTTGAAATGTTTTACTTTACATGTAATGAATCTAGAATACATGAAAGTTTCATTTTTTGAAATAAGTAAAAAAAAAAAAAAAAAACTTTCACAATATTCAAATTTTTTTAGATGCACCTGTACATACATATACAGTATATACACATATATACTTCACGGGATAATTCATATAAACATGATTATAAGTTGATCCCTTGTCATTTGAAATGTAACTTAAAGCTTAAAGGGTTAGAAATAAGTACATACAATGATTTATTTGCCAAATGGCAGTAATTTTCTTTAAATCTACCAGTTGCGGTTGCTTCCGGGAGACCGGATTCTCCGCAGCTTTCTCACCTCAGCTCTGTTGCTATGACTCTTCAGGATTATAGTGCATTCTCAGTACTGATTTGCTGGTCTGCGGTTGATTTAATGCGCGAGGTAAGCTGTTCGTGAAGCGCTCGCCCAAGTGGAGAAATGTGCTGTTGCTGTCAGATCTCGATTGCCGAAAATCACATTGTGTTTGATGCAAAACCAACTCGACTAAATCAAAAGAAAAAAAACACTGTTTATTTTTATTTTCTCAAGCAAAGCAAATTTTAAAAGTCCACTGAAAACATATCTTCTTACATTTTTGGTCACAGACAACGTATGTTGAAGATATACGTTATTGTCAACGTTATTGCCTAAGTGGTAAATAAAATTTAAAAAACGTTTATAAAAACGTGGGCTATATAAAATTTTAATAACAAACATCATATCGTTCCCTTTGTTTTGCGTACGCTTACAGTTAAAGTCCTTCTCTGATTTTATTGTTGTTTGCAAGGTTGCAACGTTTCTTTGCAATATTGTTATATATAATATGTGTGTGTGTGTCCCTTATTCTGTCCCTTATGTTTCTGTGAAAAACCACGATTGTCCTTTATTTTCCTATTCTGAAGTTGGCAACCCTACGTACCAATGATATAGTTTAAATTATACAATGATATAACAATCAAGCAGTTGAGATTTGCTAAATAGTATATATCATTTTATGCTAGTGTAATGTATGTATGCTAGCAAAGTTACAGTAGATATGGATGTACAGTGCAGATTGAAAGTTTGTGAATTTAGAATCCTTTAGAATTTTCTATATTTCTGCATAAATATAACCCAAAACATCATCAGTCCAGAAAGTAGACAAAGGGAACCCAATCAAACAATGGAGACAAATATTTGTGAGTGGCAAAAGTATGTGAATCTTTGCTTTCAGTATCTGGTGCAGCAATAACTGCATGTAACGTTTCTTGTAACTGCTGATCAGTCCTTCACAACCTCTTGTAGGAATTTTAGCCCATTCCTCAGGACAAAACCAATTCCACTCAGTGATGTTGGTGGGATTCCTCCTATGAACTGCTTGCTTCAGCTTCTTCCGCAACATTTCAATTGGATTAAGGTCTGGACATTGACGCCATTCCAAAACATTAACTTTATTCTTCTTTAACCAATCTTTGGTAGAATGGCTTGTGTGCTTGGGGTCATTGTCTTGCTGCATGACCCCCTTTCTCTTGAGATTCAGTTCTCGGACAGATGTCCAGGCATTTTCCTTTAGAATTTGCTGGTACAATTGAGAAATTATTGTTCCATCAGTGATGTCAAGCCGTCCTGGCCCAGATGCAGCAAAACAGGCCCAAACCATGATACTACCACCACCATGTTTCATAGATGGGATGAGGTTCTTATGCTGGAATGCAGTGTCTAGAATTTGCTGGTACAATTGAGAAATTATTGTTCCATCAGTGATGTCAAGCCGTCCTGGCCCAGATGCAACCAAACCATGATACTACCACCACCATGTTTCATAGATGGGATGAGGTTCTTATGCTGGAATGCAGTGTCTTTCTTTCTCCAAACATAACGCTTCTCATTTATACCAAAAAGTTCAATTTTGGTCTCATCTATCCATAAAAAAAATCCTTCAATCACCCTCTGGGCTTGTCCACATGATCTTTATCAAACTGCAGACGGGCAGCAATGTTCTTTTTGAAGAGCAGTGGTTTTCTCCGTGCAACTCTGCCATGCACACCATGGATGTTCAGTGTTCTCCTGATGATTGACTCATGAATATTAACATTACCCAATGTGAGAAAGGCCTTCAGTTGCTTAGAAGTTACCCTGGGGTCCTTTGCAAACTCGTGGACTATTACACAACTTGCTTTTGAAGTGATCTTTGTTGGTGGACCACTCCTGGGGAGGGTAACGGTGGTCTTGAATTTCCTCCAATTTTACACAATCAGTCTGACTGTGGATTTGGGGAGTCCAAACTCTTTAGAGATGACTTTGTAAACTTTTCCAGCATGATGAGCAACATCAACTCTTTTTTTTTTTTTGTGGTCCTCCGAGATCTCCTTTTTTCGTGCCATGATTCACTTGCAAAAACATGATCAGGCTTTGATAGATCCCTGTTCTATAAATAAAACAGGGCACACACAGACACCTGATAATCAGCCCATTGACTGAAAACACCTCTGAACAGATGGACTCTAACTTCACCTTCAAATTAACTGCTAATCCTCGAGATTCACATACTTTTACCACTCACAGATATGTAATATGTAATTTTCCTGAAGAAATAAATGACAAAGTATATATTTTCATATCATTTGTTTGATTGGATTCACTTTGTCTACTTTGAGGACTATACAAACTTCTAAAGCATTGGTCTCGAACTCAATTCCTGGAGGGCCACAGCTCTGCACAGTTAAGCTCCAACCCTAATCAAACACAGCTGATCCAACTAATGAAGGTCTTCAGTATCACTAGAAACTTCCAAGCAAGTATGATTTGGGGCTGGATGGAGCTAAACTCTGCAGAGCTGTGGCCCTCCAGAAATTGAGTTTGAGACCACTGTTCTAAAGGGTTCACAAACTTTTAAGCAGCACTGTATGTTTATTATAGTAAACGTAGTTTGGAGTTATTCATTCATATGTGGTATACTTATTAAACCTATAAGGTTTTGCTAAATTTATAACACTTTGGTGTAGTGACGAGCCTAATTAATGTGGATATGCATCAATGTCACAGGTAAATCACACATATAAATCTTCTGGCTATAAAATTTAAACAATGTCAGTAATTTAGTAAATATTGTACTACATTGATTGAACCATAGATGAAGTGGCGTGAAGCCAAGTATGGTAACCCATACTTGGAATTTGTGCTCTGCATTTAACTCATCCAAGTGCACACACAGCAGTAAGTTTTGAACACACACACCCGGAGCAGCGGGCAGCCATTTTCACTTTGGTGTAGTGACGAGCCTAATTAATGTGGATATGCATCAATGTCACAGGTAAATCACACATATAAATCTTCTGGCTATAAAATTTAAACAATGTCAGTAATTTAGTAAATATTGTACTACATTGATTGAACCATAGATGAAGTGGCGTGAAGCCAAGTATGGTAACCCATACTTGGAATTTGTGCTCTGCATTTAACTCATCCAAGTGCACACACAGCAGTAAGTATTGAACACACACACCCGGAGCAGCGGGCAGCCATTTTTGCTGTGGCGCCCATGGAGGTCAAGTGCCTTGCGCAAGGGCACCTCAGTTGTGGGTATTGAGGGTGGAAATGAGCACTGTTCATTCACTCCAATCACCAACAATTCAAGCTGGTACTGAGATTCAAACAAACAACCTTCTGGTTACAAGTTCGACTCTCTAACAATTAGGCCACAACTGCCTAACGGTTAGACATGACTGGTGGCACATTCCCCTGCAGTACAATACTGTAAACAGCAGGTGCCTGATCTTTCTCAAATCCCCAAAAATGAGGGTCAAACATAGAAGCATCTCTTCTCCTCCCTGGCTGGGTTTGCATTCTTCAGGCTCATGCTGCGTAGCACACTGTAAATATTGTCACATGTTCACTGTATTCCAGTTCTCAGGGCCACAGTATGCTCCATGACGCCTGAGTGTTTGAAGTCTAAACCCAGCACCTCACATTCTGCTTCCTTTATGATCATATGTGTGCTATTAAACTTGAGTGGCCCCAGGAACTGCAGTCAGCCTGGTGGAGCTCTGCAGCACACATGCAAACCACGTCTTACTGAAGTATGACAACATAATTTCTTACATGAGATGTGAAAAGCAAAAATTGGCATTCTTGATATGCAATTTAGAAAGACAGATTAGATCATAACAGATGGTATCTAGCTGCGTGCCACACTGGGTCAGTGGGTTTGTGTGCCTGGATGTTCCTAGACGGTATGTGTCTGGGTTTGTGCTCATGTACTTCCTGGCTCGAGTGGGTGCGTCTCTCTGTGTGTGGTGGCCCATGTCTGGCTCGACCTGTGTGGCTCCACATGGGTGGCCAGACAGCACACACAAAAACAGCAACTTACCCATCCTCCTTGCTGTCTGATCCAGGCAGAAATGCTTTCCCTGATAAACTGTGAAAACCAGCTAATGATCCTCCTGATAATGTCAAAGTGGTTCTGAGTCAGAGCCTAAAGAAATGAAAGGAAATCATGTTTTAATACATCGACATTATCCAAAAGACAACGCATGGCTTAATAAATTTGAATTATCAAAAAAACATGATGACTCAGCATTTTCTCAATTATTCATGCAATACCACTTTGGCACTTTGATTGAAGAACAAATGGTGAGGCAATATTTTCACATTTTCCATAAGAATAACTGAAGATGAAGAAATGAATAATGAATACTCAAATTCTGTTTAAAATAAAAGGTGAAATGAGAGTTTTACCTGGTAAATGAGCCTATATGCGAGGTGAAACAGAGCCATCACACGTCCCCAGTTAATGCCGTCCTCAAAGATGCTCCTGGCCACAGTCATGAAGACGTCCTGAGCACAGTTTGCTTGCACAGTGCTGATGAGACTGTGAGGGAAAAAGTAGTAAGTTATGGGCTTCCCAAACTTTTCAACCATACATCTTGTATAAAATGCCAACCATATGGACCAGTTTTTCCAATTCAAATGATCAACTGATAATCATTTGCGAACATCTAGTTGTGACAAAAGTTAGTTATATTGTTCTATATTGTATACTCTTCATACTTCATTGTGGTTTAGCAATATTACTGGGTAGTCAGGTTTTGAAATTTCACACTGTAGTTTTGTAAACCCTGTCTTAATGTTCTTATTTGCTCTCATTTATGAGATTTGAGGCGCTTTAATAACAGCTTTGTCCAGATCCAGTTTCTGTACAATACATCTAAAAAAATGTGCATCTTTTCTGCACACCAGTTAATGGGTTCATCGTCACTGTTCAACTTTTCCCTCACACTGAAACTAAACCCAGCCTGGAAATTTCTATGCACGTGCATAACTGCATATTTAATGAGTTAAAGAGGTCATATTATGCTGTGTGTTTCGTTGTGAAAGCGAAACTACTTTGTTGGGTCTTCCAAAAGAGGACACAACTAGAAATCAGTGGTTAAGTTGTATTTACAGCACTGTTCCAGAACAGTTCAACCCAAATATTCAGATGTGTGCAGCGCATTTTATGGAGGATGAGGACTGTTTCCTGAACCAGTAGCCTACAATGCGTCTGTGGCACAAAGGCTGTTTCTATAAAGT